>NC_023174.2:0-304145 GCF_000231095.2 Oryza brachyantha
ACCCTTGGGAGTTAACTAACCTAATCGGATAAGGATTTGTACTAACAACTAACTATTTACATCTGGACTCTAATTACACAAAATCCAAAACAAACTCTAAGATAAAAACTAACTAATTTACACGGACTCTCGATTAATACCGAATCTATCTCCAACCCTTGGGCCCAATCGGACTCTAATTTTTGTCCGATTCAAACTCTATCGGCTGTATCCGTGTTGTCTTCAATCTCTCGTTTCCAGCCGATGCGCCTTTTCTTGTCCAATTCGGTATTTAATCGTGTTTCAATTCATAACGGTAATTTGCCAAAATCTGACGTTAACACATATGCAACAATACATCATTATAATCCCCATCCTTCCAAGCAAGGAGAACACCCCCTCTTGTTCCAACAGCCGGGAGGTACACATCCACCACCTCTAGTTTAGTCTCTTGGAGGCACACTACGGCAACTTGGGCATTAACAATGGCATCTAACAGCCGCTTGTTTCGCTGCATTATTTAAACCACGAATGTTCCACACAAACAAACTGAAACTTGACATGGAAACAAAACACAGCCACACTAAACCACCGCATTTCCAGCATAGACAACCCCGCCTACGCCGACGACTCCGTTGCTCGGACGGGAGAAGCGGCAGCC
Organism: Oryza brachyantha; assembly: GCF_000231095.2. Classification (NCBI taxonomy): domain Eukaryota; kingdom Viridiplantae; phylum Streptophyta; class Magnoliopsida; order Poales; family Poaceae; genus Oryza; species Oryza brachyantha. Next base: position 641 of record NC_023174.2, read on the forward strand.
GCGATAGGCAGCTCTGCTCCAGACGCAACCTCTAGACCTAGTAAGGCAGCTAGGGTGGTCACATGCTGCGAGGAGAGCAACTCGTCGAAGAGATCAACGTACTTGTTCACAGCCACCTGATTCGGCTCTTCCTCCTCTGCAATCAGCCCCATCTTCTTTGTCACCACTTTTTGCGCCTTAGAGATCGAGTGGCACCTGGCCCCTCCGCCCTGCTGCTCGATCCACGAGCTCCTCCTCAGCCTGAATCCATCGGGGAGGACCACCTTTCGACCTTGCAGCTTTGGCACCGAGGCGGGAGGCCTTTGACCGAGCAGCGAGGGAGGTGGTGAGTTTGAAATTTGAGTGATGAAGGCCTCCACTCGGCCTTGTTCGGTCTGGCTCATGGCAGTAAGTGGTGGGCCTTTCATCTGGGCGGTTGGTGGCCTACGACATGTGTAGGTTAGCAGCAGCCCAGCCGCTAGCGGCCCGGAATACGGCCTAGAAAGCAGCGGGGAAATCCCAGTATGCGCCGTGATTCTCGCCTCCGACGAACCCTCTTCAAAACTTGCCACCCCGCCAAGCTCATGCACTTCCGCCACAGCGGCTACTAGTGTCATCAATGCACCCCTCCCCCTGCCATTAATGCTGCAGGCGCCACATTCGACAGGTAATCTTTGAAGAGCAGACGCCTCGGGGAGGCCCTCTATGTTGCTCTGACCGATAGGGCACCAGGAGCAGATACCGGGCGTGGGCCCGCTTCGGGTGGTGTGCCTCCTATTGGGAAACGTCTCGCCGGCTAGGCCCTCCTTGCCCATCGCCGGCGGCCTGGCTGGTCTGATCTCCACCGCTGCGCTCTCTTGCTCCAGGCACTGGGAGACAGAGCACCATCGCTCCATCGGTCACCTCATGTGTCGCCACCGCAGGAACAAAAGACATTTCTGGCGCCACCAGCGCGCCCCGGGTGCCCCTGCCCGGAGTAGTCGCTTGCTAGATAGGGACCTCTAGTACACCCGTGCCCGCCCTCCGACGACGACAGTTCCGCTAGCGCGAGGATGGCGTTGAAGCTCCGGTGTTGTTGGTAGGGAGCTCGCTGCAGGCCCCTGGCCGTTCCGCTCGGGCTGCCGCCGAACGACTGGCTTCCTCCCTTTGTGCCCCGCGTTGGTCTTGTACCGTTGACCCTCCCCGGGAAACACTGGAAGAAATTTTGACGGGGACCTCGGCCGAACTCATTGTCGTCGTCCCCGCGCATCAGGTCAAGATAAGCCTCGCACCCAGTGGGTGGTGGAGACGGATCCACCACCTCCAGCACATGGACCAACACTTTGTAGTCCAAGCATTTCTTCGTCGGGGGAGGCGGCGGTGACTGCAGGGAGGCCGCGTTCTCTATCTCCATGGCGATCTCGTCGTTCGGGTCTGGGGGGTTGACGGGGGTCGAATTAGGGATGGCCAGAAGAACTTCCTTGGGGATGTCGTTCGGCGCCGCCGCCTAAGCAACCACCTCCAGAGTGCGAGCATCCATGGAGGAGATGACAGCGCCATCCCGCCAACAGAATGTGCACCGCCCCTTCTTCCCATGCGTGGGTTGGTAGGCCGAGCTTGGTCAGGTACGTTGGCTCTGATCCTTCTGCCCCCGCCCGTTTGCTCCACTGACAGAAATCAATCCGGCAAGCCCGGACGAATGGGTTGCCGAAGAAGTACAGGACCACCCGACTGCAGTCATCAGAGTTGGCGAAGGAGACCAAGATGTCGTGCGGGGCACAGACCTCGACGCGGACGTTGTGGCAAGGGACCCCGCAGTCGGTGCCCAGGGCCGCCACTAGCATCTCCGAGGAGATCGGCAAGTGGCGCCCCCGGACTGTGGCGAGGAGCGCATGCGAGTACAACTGTTGCTCCCTGTCTTGCATCCCCGACGTCCAAGGAATGCAACAACGCCAGACGCCGGCCAAGCGGAGCGTCGGGTCACCGCAACAAACGAACTCCATTAGCACAGCTGTTGATGGGGGACAGGAAGCTTGGAGGCCTTCGCTGCTTCGAGCGGCTTACTAGCCGCCGGAAGCTACCGCGCGGGCGGGGGACACCGGAGCTGTTGTCGCTGGAGCTTCTCCAGACAATCACGTTCAAGATGGCCGTCGAACCAGCAGGAGTAACATCTTCTCGTCCCTGGGCAGGTGGCTTTAATGTGCCCCAACCCTAGACACTTGAAATAGTGCCCTTGGAACCAGCGGGGGATCAGGCAGCCTGCGGCCTGCAATAATGCCGGTGGTTGGCTGGTCGGAGGTCGCCATAACTCCTTGCCCTTATGCTCGGTACCAGGGCCCAGCCTTCTTCTTTGTCCGCCGCAGACAGCACTAGGCCCGCTCAGCCATGGAGGCTGCCACATCACGCCACGACTGAGAGGACGCGGGCCCCAGATGCCTCGTAGGTTGTCGCAAAGCACCGCCGCCTGCCGCCGAGGAAGACGAGCCAGGAGCACAAGGGACGCTCATGGAAAGAATTCGCTAGAGCAGAATCATGAAATGTCCGCTAGGTTTGAACCCCACTAGAAGCAGCAAGAACTCTTTGCTGATATTTTGGTACTTCAATTCTCTCTTGGTATCCTTTGTCCACGTCAAGTTTTGTATCCCACTGCCTCTTGCATTGGTGACTCCTTTCTACATATGACATTTGCAGCTTACCAATACTGTAATCAATGTGTTGGTAATTGTGCCCTGCGTAGCTACATGTTGCCAAATGTGAACTTAACTAACTCGGATATCAAAATTTGTACGTTGGATTCTCTTAGTTTTTTCCAGGGTTGATCAGTGGCGGAGCCACCAATATGGCAGGTATGGCGGCCGCGGATGATCTTTCAAATATAAAGGATCAACTTCAAACCTTTATTCGCCATGTTAGAAGAGTTGATGAATTTGCTAGTTGTTTTGATTTGGGGAGTTTGGCAGTGAAGATGGTTGAAACTAAAAGACATGTGATGTTTCCATTGGTCTATCGTCTAATTGAGCTAGCACTACTACTTTCAGTGGCAACTGCATTTGTGGAAAGAGCCTTCTCGGCTATGAAGATTATCAAGACTGATCGACACAATAAGATGGATGATGACTGGCTTAGTGATTTAATGATATGCTACATTGAGAAGAAGATATTTAAAGAATTAGATGATGATATAATCATGAAGCGGTTTCAAGCCTTAAAACATCGAAGAATGAGTCTTCCTCGAATAGCTCGTCGCAATTAGTGGTTAGTGCTTATCCACATATCAATTAATTTTTGGCATTTTCATACTATTGTGATTCATATTGAGTACCGAGTACCATTCGTATGATGATTTATAAGTTAATGCATTATAGCTTCATTTTATTTTACATATGTGGTTTTTATATATAAATTAGAACTTAGTAGTATTGAGTTCGCCATAGGTAGATTTTCGTCTTGGCTCCGTCATTGGGGTTGATGAGTGTTGTATTCAATACGCATGTGTTGGATTTGCCTGTCTTCATTAAGCATTTATGCTATTTCATTTGCTGCAGTAACAAGGAAAACTTAGGTTGCAACCGTGGCAAGGTGATGCTGGAGGTTGTTATTTAATCACGTTGAGTTAAACTCGATGGGTTATATGAAGAGATATGGATCATCAAGGAGAATTTTGACAGAGCACTTACTATAGATGATTAAATAATTTATCTAAGCTTTTTATGACAAGTTACACTGTTATGAAACTTGAGGTTATCTTGTAGTTCTGGTTATCTAAGTTGCTATTCGAACAAGTTTGTATGACAACTTCAACAAGGAAGTGGTCATACGGGATGAAAATCTAGTCTTGTTTTTGGATGATAGTGTTAGACAAAAAAAAATATGTTCTTCTTGAAGGCTTGTTTTCTAGCAGATGTTCGGACTTTATATTCTTGTCCTAACTGTATTTGAGTGAGTTGCTGTAAGACAACATGATATGTTCATGTTTGCCTTTTTTTTCCTAGGCTCTGTACACCCCTGGTTGATGTAGAGCCCAGGTGTAATTTTATTTTAATGAAATTCTTTTCATTATCTTAAGAAATAACTCAGTGCAAATCCATGAGCACTTACCTATGGAAAAATTCAAGAATATTTTTATCTAGGCCAAACTTTGGACTGTTTGGCACTAGATTCGTGTGTTCATTGTTAAAAACATATTTTGGACTGTTTGGCACTAGATTCGTGTGTTGTAACGTTGTTAAAAACATTGTGGGCATAAACCTTTGCCAAGCAAATCTCATCATTTAGCTGCGCCCCTGAAGAAAACAATAACATATCACAGATGCAACTGAAAGAAAAGGGTGGCGTAGCATGATTTTCACTACACAAGAAATGGTCGAATAATAGCCAAAAAGGAAAGGAAAGTTGTCACTATTTCATGCAACTACGTGGACAAAGTGCTCATTCGTTTCGATTGCTCAAAGCCACAAATATCTGTAGTAAATATTGGTGCTATATGTATACTTTTTTATGTACATGTTGACTTGATCTTCTATCTTCTACGTACGTGCCTATCTTCAAAATTTGTCGGGTGTATTGTACAAGAGTGTTGTGATTTGATCATCCCGTTTTGCCATCCACGACAAAAGGTGGTGCTAGCTAGCTATCTGATCTTTTACGACGTGTCTGAATTTGTCCCTTCCCGTCTGATTTCTTGAATCCTTTGCTGTAGCCTTCTCCTGTGGTCATGTATTTTCCACAATCCATGACCAAGAAGATGCAAGAATATTATCGGTCTGCCATAATAAATCACATATTAAATAATTTGCTCCTATTATTGATCGACCCATTGTCCATTCATAAAGCACAAGAACATAACAGTATCAAAAGGTTACCAGGATCCACTCAAAGCCAAGGTAGAAAGCCAAGATTCCTTCAAGAAGAGGGGAATATATCTTCCTCATTTTCCTCCTTTCATACCAAGCTGAAAATCCAAGGGCTAGAGACTTCAGTTATCTCTGTAGTATAAATTCATGCTATATTCAGTTAACATTCACGAATACTTAATTCGAGAGAAAAATTATCAGTTTTAGCCATAGTACTATATTTTTGGTAATTAACTTCGACCAAAATTGATGACTGGAAAATAGCAGATGTTTCTCCTGCCCAAATTTCATACTCCCTTCATCTCATAATATAAGGCATAACTATTTTTTTATTTGTCCCATAATATAAGGCGTGCATGTAAACATGTATTAACTAGCACATATCTTTTCCCTAAATTTGATTATCTAAGTTTTTCACTATTAAAACGTCTAACCACATTACATGTATGTATCAATGCACCTAGGTAATCTAAACGAGAAGGTTGTTATAGGTCTTTCTTGGTCTTTATGTTGGTGTTAGTTATACCCTATATTATTTAATAGAGGGAGTAAGTTCTAGCACTGGGATCGTTGGACCATAAATTAATGAAAGAGAAAAATAATTCAAAAATTTTAGCCATCGGCCGCTATTTCCATGAGTTCTAGCATTCGATCAATATTTATAAGCATTATCGCTTGCAAGAATTGAACAGATAGTTTTCAACTTTTTAGCATTGGAATAGTTGCCATCAACATTCACGAATGCTTACCTTGAGAGAAAACAATTCATAATTTCATTTATGAGACTAAAATGTATATATTATTTTCATTCTTATTCATGTTTGGTAGTTATGAGACCTGGAATATAAGTATTTACGTAATCATGACTCTGTATATCTAATTACCCTAGAGAGTCTCGATTTTATCCACGGTAACAAAAGAAATATCATATTTTCTCTTATATTTATCCTTACGAATCGAATTTTTAGTTTTCAGTCTTTATTTTTTAAACTTTTTTATCGTAATTTATTTTTTAAACATTTTCTTTTAGATTTCTAAGAGTATATATACATCTTATTTATAAACTATTTTTAATTTATAAATATTATATTTGCATATTTTTTTACCGTCTGTCACAGTTAGAAAGAGCGAGACGTGGCTCCGAGAACAATAACAGTGAGCACGGCACGCAAGTAATAATCGGTTGGTGGAGGAATAGGCGGTCTCCCAAGGATAAGAAAAAATCGGCGGTCTCTAGTGTGCATCATCAGTCATCACTGCCGCTGCACGCCCATCTCCACTAGTCCACACTTCTTTTAATTTTATTTAGCACAGTTTCCAAAAAAATTTCCGAAAACATTGAATTTTTGAACATAAGCATTAAATATTGATGAAAATAAAAACTAATGACATAGTTAGGATCCCTTTGAATTATAGGAATGAAAAAACGGAGTAATAGAAAAAATATAGGATTCTGATAAGAATATGGCCCTATTCGTTTTAAAGGAATTGCAAAGGAAAAGTGTAGGAATATGAAATCCTGTAAACTGTATACTGTAGCAACGTTCGTTTCAAAGGAATACACCTAAAGAAAACTATAGAAAAATTTACTATCTCTTCACTATTGAGGTCAAAACATAAGAAAAAAATCCACTCCAACCTCATTTCACAATACAAGAGGAAAAATTCCTATGTTTCTGAAACCTATAGGTTTACACATGCATTCCTATCCTATTTTTATATTTTTCCTATTCCTACGTTGTAGAAATCCTATGAACTGAATCAGCCCTATAAATATAAAACAGAGGATTGCAAAACACAGGAAAAATGTAGGGTTTTAGGACCGTTTAATTGGATTACAGAAAAACACAGGAATTTGAGAAGAGATAAAGACTCAAAAGGATTTTTTCCATAGGTTTAACCTCTTGTTAAATTTCCTTCAAAACTTGTATAAAAGACATTCCATAGGAATTTCATAGGATTTCATATGATTCATTTCTTTGATTTAAATGGCTTTGTAGGAAAAATTCCTATAGGAATAAAATCCTCTAAAATTCCTATAAATTTTCTTTGAATCAAATGGCACCTTAGAGTACTTTCAAGCCTAATTAATTAATTTTTTCGTCTTGGTAGCAGCAAGGGGAGCTAGCTGGTTTCGGAAGGAGTCACATCAGCACAGGTATAAATAAATAAGGAAGACAGAGGCGGGGGAGCAGAGGCAGGGAAAGGAGAGAAGAGAAGCAAGCAATCAAGCAACTAGGGAGGTGAAGCCGTGAAGGTATCCAGGCTCCAACATATTTTGCTCTCCAGACTCCAGGTTAGGATCTCTTACCACTCCAACTCCTCCTGACCCTCTCCGATCCGCCATACACATCTCTTAATTAGGAGTAGCTTGTTGATTTTTGCAAAGTCGCAGGACGGGAGAGCGCAGCCTACTGAAGAGGGATCTCGCATTCACACCACAGGCAATCAGCTAGCTTACCTGAGAATCGAACGACATGACCACGCCTCTGCAGCATCAACTGTTGTTGCTTATCATCCTCGTATTCACCTGTGCTTCTGCACCCCAGGTCCCCTTTTTTATTCCCCCTCATCACCTGCACTTCTTTCTTAATTTCTGCTCTAGTCATCTGATTACATCGATCCATTTCGACCAGCAATTCACCTTATTGTTGTACAAAACCAGTAGATAACATTAAGATCCAATCAAGTATCTTTAATTCTTTACTGGTAGAATCCAATCGAAATTTCTTCTGGCTTTTTCTCCCACAGATCTGTTCCATCCATTAATTCATTTTTACCTGTGCTAGTTCCGCCAGGCACATAGCCAGTAAGTTTTGCTGTTAGAGAAAAATATTGAGTCACGGGACAAGTCCCCAACTCCTCTAAAAGGATAACATATCAATTAAAAGCTAAGGAATTCTAGCAAGTAATTCTACAGGCACCACACCATCCAAAGATGAATAAAATAACGTTGGTTACCAATTCCAGGAGCAGCACTACACATAATATCCTTCGCCTCCAGTGATAGCATCGAAAAGCAAGAGTGGAGCTAGCTGGTAGACATGAACATAACCTGCATAATATTAGCCAATTTTTGTCATAAAAGTTTATCATTGACCAACATAGTTCACTACTCCCAGATAAAATCAATTTTGTGTAGCTTCCATAAGCCAATTTTCCAAAACTTGTGTACATTGAAGACATTTCTACAGCCCATATAGTGGATGGTCCTTCCTCTGATTGTTGAATGGACTGTAGTGGTGTTATAAATTTTCTGCTATGGAGGAGGCAGATATAGATCTGAGTTAGCATACTTGGTCGGGGAAAGAAAGGTTCTGATTACTGCAACTAAGGAAAGTTACTAACAAAAAAAATTATCATTCATAGAATGACAGAATAGGAAGATAGGAGCAAGCCCCTTCAGGCTTCCAGTCTAATAATTACTCTATCCTCAAATTGCTATGTCCAAGGAAATGTCTCTTGATTAATGAATCTCCACATTTCTGGCGATTTTTTTAATGAATTTCCTTTTCCCCTGCAAAAATGAAAGAATAGAAACACCTACAGGCCTCCTGTTTCCTCTACACCGAAAGGAAACAGAGAAGGAATTGTACCTTGAGTTATGTTGTGAGCTGAGTCACATTTGTACATACATATGCACAGGCAACCAAAGCTGCAAAGTCAATCCCAGATCCCCAGCTCACAATCGAGGAGGGCGACAGTTCGAGAATCATCCAGGTGATGCCTTCCCTTTCAATGTCGTCGTTCTCACCTTATCTTTACCCATGGTATATTATTGAATTACTATCCTATTTTGTTGTCACAGGACGACATCATAAAGACAATAAACAAGCATCCCAATGCTGGCTGGACTGCTGCACAGAATCCATACTTTGCAAACTACACTGTAAATAACAACACCCTCCTGTTGTTAGTATTTCAGCATCAAAACATTCATCTCCTGTTCATTCAGTGGCAGAGAATAATCCTCCTGTACAGGTTGCGCAATTTAAACATATCCTTGGAGTGAAGGCAACACCTCATAGCTTGTTAAGCAATGTTCCTGCCAAAACTTATTCAAGATCACTGATGCTTCCAAAGGAGTTTGATGCCAGGTCTGCATGGTCACACTGTAGCACAATTGGGACAATTCTTGGTAAACTCAATAAGAATCTCATTATTCAACTGTAGTTGGTTCTAGTTACTCAATGAATCCACTCACCATGCTTTATTTCCTTGATAAATTCCCACCCAACCATGGGAAATGCTGATTTTCGTGGGCAGATCAGGTAAACTATGCACATCACCTTAAATTGTTAATCCCATGATGGTTTACAACGCAAGATTCTAAAAGTTATAATGTCTTGGTTGATCATGGCAGGGTCACTGTGGCTCGTGTTGGGCGTTTGGTGCTGTGGAGTGTCTCCAGGATCGTTTCTGCATTCATTTCAACATGGTCAGTGAATATGAATGTCAAGTCTGTTCTTATTGTGAAGGTTTCTAAATTCTAACAGGTCTTGTTGGTCCTTATCTTACATAACCAAGCTACTGTTTTTGTTCCTTGTAGAACACTTCGCTTTCTGTCAATGACCTACTGGCATGCTGTGGTTTTATGTGTGGTGATGGTTGTGATGGAGGCTACCCTATCATGGCATGGCGCTACTTTGTTCAAAATGGTGTTGTTACCGATGAGGTATTGTCCTTTTTCTACATGCTACCACATGAATGTTTCTGCATGATCCAGCAGCAATTCCTATCATTGTGAATTATTTACCTGGGCTCTTACAACAATAGTTCAGCTTGATATACTTAGAGAATGCTAAATATTTCCATTGTTTTGCAGTGTGATCCATACTTTGATCAGGTTGGTTGCAAACACCCAGGATGTGAACCTGCTTATGCTACGCCTGTGTGTGAGAAGAAATGCAAGGTGCAGAACCAAGTTTGGCTGGAAAAGAAGCATTTCAGTGTCAATGCATACAGGGTAAACTCTGATCCACATGACATCATGGCAGAGATCTTCCAAAATGGCCCTGTAGAAGTTGCTTTCACCGTTTATGAGGTACCATGGACTTTATTTTTTTTCCATGCTATTTTTGCAACGAATTTTTAAATGAAGGTTAACAGAAGTTATACATGACTGTAGGCTGCTCAATTACTGCTATGTCAGCTTTAAATAAAATATGATATGCAGAGGTTTAGGAAGGACAAGGTCGAAGGAGGAAAAAAAATGAAAAACAACCCAAACAGAAAACCATGCACCCTATTTATAGGATTTTTTTAACATACCCTCGAATGATTGTTAGCTGTTCGTTGCGTTAGATCCAATGGATTTGATTTATTATACTACACCGGTAGTAGAAATTTTATAGGGGTAAAATTGGAACTAAAATATATCACATTGCGATAAATTTGTGTCATATATCATATTAAAATAAATGAATTCGTATATATATATTGCTAAAGTTTTAAATAAAATGTTTAATATATACTTATTAAAAATGCATAGTTAGATTTTAATTTACTACACTACTACTGTCCTAGTTATAATATTTTATGAAACCTGGAACATTTATCTGAGCATTTTTTTTTTTGGTGCACTGGATGGGAACATGTGCGTACTTCAGTAATATTTCAAACATTAATTGATACAATCGGCTGGACACTTAATTTACAGCTCGTACATTTTGAGACTTCATTTATAGCCTTCTGTGGTCTATTACATGAGCAAAAAATAGTATGTTTTCTATCTTGGATGCATATTATACTGCTGATTTAATACTGCAATATTGTCAAGGATTTTGCACACTACAAATCAGGAGTATACAAGCACATCACAGGTGACGTGATGGGTGGTCATGCTGTCAAGTTGATTGGATGGGGAACTACTGATGCCGGCGAGGATTACTGGGTATCTTGTTTCTTTTCCATACTACGTCATTTTTGAACGAACATTTAAGCCTTAATTTGTTTTGGTTTTTGACCCAGAGAACAGTTCTAATTTGCTTTATTTCGTCTTTTTGTGTGTTGCAGCTGCTTGCAAACCAGTGGAACAGAGGATGGGGAGATGTAAGTTTGTGGCAAATACCGTGTTTTTTTATAAGTTCAATAGTGAACTGTAGCATAGTTTGTATTTGCAGCTATTATTAATCTTTGGTCGGTGATACTCATAGGATGGGTACTTCAAGATCATAAGGGGCAAAAACGAATGTGGCATCGAAGAAGATGTTGTTGCTGGTATGCCCTCGACGAAGAACATGGTCAGGAACTATGGTAGCGCCTTCGGAACGGCCATAGTTTGAACGATGTTTTTGGCCTCAGATACGGTTGGAAACATGTAAATTGTCCTGGGTGGTTTGTGGCTTTTGCATATGGGCAGACCTCTCGAGACTGATAGAAGTTAGGTTACTTGTCCAGAAACATATTGGACTAATATCTGAATAAATTTTTTTTATGCTGGCTAGGAGCACACGGTGATCTCAATGTAATCGAAAAACACTGTAACTCTCATCTTTTAGCTTTTGTTTATGCTTATAAGCTAAAATTTAAATTTTTAATCTTAAATTTAGAGTTGATTTTAAAGTTTTTATTGTATTTTTTTTAGTTCTGACTTTTAGATCGCTATAAGAACGTATATAAAAGTTTTATTTGCTAAATTATTTTCTCAAAAAAATGAAAAGGTGACCTCAAGCATTTTGTTCAGTCAACTGCAGCAGCAAGCAACTAGATACACCTGGTTCAAATTACTGGAAAACACTGCAGAAATTACGCAAAAAACCCATCTTAGTTCAATGGAAACCGAGTGTTCTGACAATGGCTGCATTAATCGATTTCCTGGAATGACTAAAAACAGATGTACAATTGATCAATACATTTTGCATCCCATTCAATGTACAGAATGCAGATAGAGTAAAATGGAAACGATGGCCGGTCAATCAATAACATGCATATGGTCAGAATACAAGTATAACAAGCAGAAGCACACTGCTTTCCTGTTATTAAGCGCTAGCTCAGCGACTCTGAAGCGCAGCCGCCGTCTCCGTCTACATGGCATTCTTGTTGACGTTGTTGAGAAGCAGAAGCAGGATCTCGCGGCCAGTTCTCCACTAGCCTTTCTACAGGGATTTTGATGACATCGCGCCGAACACCAATATCCGACACATATCGCCCCACACAGTACATGCCACTTGTCACAATCGCCAGTCCACCAGCACTAGTTGTCAGGAAACGGAGCGGCGATGAGGCCACTGCGCTGAATGCAGCCGTCAGGGAGGCCAGCTGCCCACTGCGCCCAACACTGAAAGAAGTCTCCACAAGCAGCCCTGTCTTGCAGTATATAGCAAAGTCCTCGCAATTGTTCTTGAACAGACTATACATGCCAAACCCATTATTCAGGAGGTGCTGGGCACGGTGGATCACAACATCAGCAGGGTCCGAGGCAGCCAGGGTGCATGTTCCCCCACGTGCTTTTGCAAGGAAGAAAGCAGGGGACACCGCATAGTCGAACATGTACAGATTGCCCCCATCTAGGAAGCAATCAAGGCATGATGTTATGACTCCCTGCTGCTTAATCAAGTGACCACATTTCTGGCAGGGAGGACCCTCCGTTGCTGGAGATGAGCTGAAAAGGAACCTGTCCAACAACGTCCCAGTTCCAATTTCATGTCCAGCTGCTCTTGTAAAATGAATAACCATGGCATCACCGATGTATATCCCTGACAAATGAAGTCCAATATGGCCACAGGTCAGAAACTTGAGTATCCTTAGTCCTCAGCAAACACGTCAAGAGGAAAGCATGAACTGACTTGCGATTGAACCAACTCCAGATGTTACTAGCATTTTGCATTCAACAACAATAGGAATGAGGTACATGCGGTTCACTGGAGCATTGAAAATCAGAAGCAGTAGAGGGATGATGAGTGAGAAGAATGACCGTGGTGGGCATAGAGGTAGGCGGCTCTCCAAGAGTAGATGTGATCCCCGGCGGCGATGTCCATCCGATCCACCCGATTGGAGAGCACGCCCACCATTGTCCTGTCAATCGAATCGATCCCCTTCCCCTTCCTTGGTGAATGAATCTGATGAGAGTCACCTCACCTCACCTGGGCAAGGGATCCCCAATTCCCCATTGCCATCGACTAGATGGCTTGGCTGGGTAACCTACTTCTCCACTCCGCTTCACTTGCTTAGCCTCGAAGGAGACGCCTCGGCCTCGCCCCAACGACAAGGCTGGATGCGGATGGTTTGGGCCTCATTCTTAACCGGCCCAAGCCCAACATGTCTCATATTCTGTGCACTGCCAGTGTTATGGGTGGAGCAAGTAAGCAAGCTAGCTAGCGAGCTATGGAGCAATCTCGGATCATGAAAAATAATGCTAAGCTAGCTAGCTAGTTATGGGTGGAGTGTCCCAATATAAACCTCCCTTCCACATCACTTGCAACCAACCCAACCGAATCTTCTGAAAGGACCAAAATGCAGAGCATTCTGAAGTGCCAGTCCTGATTATTCAACTAGTAATCAACTTTTTGGTAATCTGAGGATTTTTGATGTGGAGAGTCCATTTCCTTTGGAAGTTTAACAAGAGCAATAGAAAGAAACACAGAAAGAAAAAGGGAAGGTTGACCAGTCAGTAGGTACGATGAGTGGAGCAAGTAAGCAAGCACTCCTTGCAAGCAAATACAAGACGGGTGGTATATGTTGATTTGGTGTTGAAAGTTTTCTTAATTTTCAATCATCTGGATTCTGGAACACGTGTGACTTCAATTTCGCTCTTTTTCACGCACAGATCCGTACGTATTGCTCTTGTGGCTTTGATGCTCATGCTTTTCATGCCATTCAACTTTGTACTGAATCGGGAGGTGTTTCCCATGATTGCTCCCGGACCATATCGCCCAATTACATCCAGCAACAGGATCAACACTTAAAAGTCAAAAAAGAGAATATTTTTTTTCTTTCTTTCTTCACTACAACAGCTACCGACCAGACTATCAAAAGCAAATTAACCCTAGTTGCTACTAATTCCTACAGTTCCTACTATCTGCCATACAACTTGGACGAGTGAATTCCCTAGCCTTTACATCAGCTGTAACTACTCTGTTTCCAAAACTATTCCTTTGATGTATGCAAATGCAAGCACTGAGAACAAAGCTGCCAATGACCACCAATTGGGAGAGATTGTGCGCCAACAGTTGCTAGTGTCTGCAATATCTGACCCAAACCCAGAACTGGAAGAACCTGAGCCACCCGGGTTTAGAACTGATGAACCTGAACCAGACAGCGTAGTAGGAGTAATAGGACTAGTGGATGATGTAGTAGGAGTCGTCAAAGCAGGATTATACCCAGCTACGGAGCTGCAAACATGAAAGCTGTAAGCACAATATTTCATTGTTTTTGAACTGAAGGACCTCATCTCAACTCACAAGCTCCCTTAGAAAATATAAATTGAAGGGCATGGTCAAGCACTAGTTTGTCAAGCTTGCACAGTTGAACTAATTTTTACCTTGATGGTGACAACATTGATGATGCCAAAACACAGCTTTCTGAGCCTGCAAAGGAAAGATACACACATTACAGATCTTTACAACATCAACATGAAAATGCATGAACAGTTGTATAATGAGAGGATACTCATTCTTACTAGGATTAACATTGACAAGCACCGCTGCGCCCCCAAAGTCACAGCTGGAGGGTGCAGGGCTCCTCTGGTAATAGCTGTTGAAAGCATAAGATGCATGCGCATCCAAGGTATTTGGATAATAACAACTGCCCGATGGTTGTATTGCTGAGCAATCTGCTCCTCCAATACCACATGCATAGTCCAGTGCATTCTGAAGTGCAGGTTGTGCTGAGCCAGCCTTGGCCACACACCATACTTGCTGCCCTGAAACAACTGGAACTGTAGTCGGACCGGGAGGTGACATGCTGAAAGCAGGCACAATTGGGTTTGTTGTTGGGTTGGTCGCTGGTGGGGAAGTAGGAAATGTTGAAGGGGAGGTGACAGGAGTGATGATTGATGCAGTTGGCGCGGAGGTTGAAGGAGTTGGCAGTGGGTATGTCACAGGCGCAGGTGAGATGGAAGGATTCACCATTGAGGGGGCAGTGATGGGTGTAGACAGAGGGTTCAACGAAGGAATTGTGATGGTAGGATTTGTGGAAGGAACACTGATGATTATTGGTGTTGGGTTTGTAGATGGGACTGTGATTGGCATCACTGGTTGAGCTGGATTCAAGTCGTCATGGACAGTTTGTTTGCCTGCAGTTTAAACAAATAGGAGTAATTAATTAGTCATCCAGTGTCACCATCAGCAAACCAAGGCAAGGTTTCTCAAACTTTTATGTCCTGACAAAGCTGAAATAGCATGCACATATCATTCAAGATAAAACCTAATAAATAAAGAGTAGTACTTTTTTTAGTCTTTACGTAGTCTTTTGTGTGATGTAAGATGGGATTAGCAAAAGTGTTTGCGAGGAGTGGATTCTGTCTGGATGTACTCCCAGGGCAGTTGCTTTTGTTTATGGAAAAATATTTTCATCGCTCCATTGAATGTCCACTTCTTTCTTGCATTTATCTAAATAGTTATTAAAAAATTTGAAAAGAATCAACAAGATAGACTAATACGAGACATATCACTCCACAAAGATACAAGTTCAAATTCAACTTTTACAATTGTAACAAAAACAACAAATTCAACTTTAAATGTGCACATACCAGTTTTAGTTTAATTTGTTTTTTTAGAAATTGATTTTGAAGTTACATGTTTGTGGAGTGATATATAACTCACATTAAACCATCTTGTCAATCTTCTCCATTTTTTATGACTATTTAGGTGACGTGCATAAAAGGTGTCTAACAGATGTCGATATCCAAGCGAGTGATGAAAATTTAGGGTTATCTCCATTTTTTTCTCTTTTGTTAGTCCAGATATTGTTCATTTCGATAATGAAATGGGGGAGGCCCTCCTCTCTTTTTCAAAAAAAATACCTTTTTTTTTAATCATCACTCATTTTGTATTTACCCATGAGTAGGATAGGATCGTGATTCAGACAATTTAGCAGGACTAATGATCCATTTGGGGGTCCTGAACACAAATAAATTTAATTTCCTATCCATGCTCAAGTAGCATTGTACTCTGGTAAGAATGTTATGGTGTTCTCCCATATTCCAAACAAGTCCAAATTAAATCTGTCAGCTCTCCAGACCAAACAGGAATGGAGTGTAAAATCGCCAGAATGCTGTTATAAAATCAGCAATACCTCAACCTAGACTAAAATTGGTGCAGGAATAAAAGGGTTAGGAGAAAGAAAAGTCTTAATCATGTGCCAGCCAAATGGAAGAACGAATCAAGTGAATTAGTCAGTGGAAAGGAAAATAGGAAGGCATCGGAACATACAGATGCCGAGACCAAAGATCTGGCCTTATGGAGGGCAGCAGCTAAACATTACTACCATACAAACTGAATTGAAGGGCAGAGAAGAACAGACCTGAGCAGCAGGGAAGCGCACAGGAGAGGAGGACAACGAGGAGCAAAGGAGCCCATCTTCTGGCCATCCTTGTGCTGCTGGGAAGCTCAAGAAATAGATTTGGGAGCGAGAGGTGGAGCGCCGGAGCGGGGATGAGAGCGTCCGTGTGCTCGCCCAGAGAACACGGTAAAAAGGAAACAAGGACAATTTTATCACTTTGATTACAAGGACAATTTTTAAGCAGAAGTAAGTTGTGTCGGTTCTATTTTTATGTATAAACCACTCGTTCGATCCAATTTATCATACAATGACATGCTAGAGGAAACAACTTACTATTGTTTCTATTTTTTCCCTTCCAATTTCTTTCTTTTTATTCTTTTCAAGGGAGAAGGTTTTTACCGTGCCACTAAGAGTCGAAAAGCCTAACAAATCAATGCCCACACATCTGCTAGCCTGCATGAACAAAACTTTCTGTATATAAACTTTACTTCGTGCATATATATATATATAGAGATACATCTTTTCTAAGGCAATATTTTAAATGTAGAAAATTCTTATACGCCAATTTTAAAACTTAGTATAAAAACATATGTAAACTTTCTAAGCAGTAGAACCATTCGCGAGTTAATAGGCGCGGGAGTGTTCGCTATTAGACCGACCTGCCAAGGGCTAGTTTACCTGGTGTGAACTATAAAACTATAAAATTTAATTTATGATAATCCAATTACTCTTTAAGTTTAATTGAATTTGATAGATATATCTTATAGTTTTTGTTCCGTATTTTGGCAATTACAGCGGTAACGTGTGATCGACGGTGCTGTTGATCCTAGACTGAACTCCAACTGATCGGAATTAGGTCATGGAAAATTGATTTGAAAGAGGTAACAATATATCGCCGTTATTATCTATCTATCTATCTATCTATCTATCTATCTATCTATCTATCTATCTATCTATCTATCTATCTATCTATTATAATATAAACACAGCTCGAAAATGAGGCTCCACGTCATTCTAGGGGCTAAAAATTTTCACGAAGAAAAATAAGAAAATAAATAATCGTTGGATTGTGATGAATCTATATCAATGGTTGTGATTTAAATAACTATAACAAAAATTAGAAATATAGTATTTTCCATCTTTCAGCACGCTTCAAAACAGCCATGTCGAATGTGTCGGCATTGGGGAGAGTGTGATGGAAGATTATCGAGTGTACGTTGCAGCAAAAGAAATTGAGATATATATGGCATTTGATTTCTTTCAATTGAGTCATATTTGGTTAGCATATTTGCGTTAAGATTAATTCCATGTATATAGGAGTCGGTACTTGGTGTTTAGATATTTCCCTAAATAGTTTGTAACCTTCGAACAATTCAATCTATACTCGTTTTTTTATGTTTATTTACTTTTTATGCATTAGTTTTTATCCTAGTCTATCTTTGTCGTTTTGCAATAATAAACGGTCGATGCTTCTCCCTGAAAGTAAGAAGGTTATCGTTTGCTAGTTTGCTCAAAAACTAGTTGTTCATCCTAACAGAAGTACAAAGTTATGTTCTTTGCAATTTTGCTTGTAAATTAGTCGTTTGATTCCGCGAAAGTGAATTTATTTACAAATCTGCTTCGCTAGCCGTTTTTGATATTTCTGGAGGCATAACCATTCTTGTTTATTTTATCTTTGCTTTATACTTGAATCTCACCATACTATGATGAATCATTGCACTCATATTATAAGCCAAGTAACAAATAAAAAAATTGAACTATGCTTGGGTGTAAACGTCTTTATTTAACCCTTTCAGTCTTAAGAACGTACTTCTTGCTATACCCTTTTATTAGCATATATCTGAATTGTGTTGCTCCCTTTACTCCATAATTGTATCCAAAGTTTCATGAAATAATTTCTGAGCTAGCATTGTGACTTGAAAATATTGTGCGGTTAGTATCGTTATAAATTATATCTATATATACATGAGTTCTTATCTTGATATTAATTTTTTTTTAATTTTTAATTCAAATTTCAGATTTTTCTAAATTGTATTTCTACATGGAACCTTATTTTAATTTTATTTATTTTTCAATTCCCAATTTGTATTTATACTCGTATTCTAAACTTGTACTCATATGTAAACTCTTTTCTGCATAATATTTGTTTTTTGGTCCACATTTTAGATACTTCTTAATTGTATTTAAACATCGACCATTTCTCTTAATATTATTTTTTTTGACCTAAATTTTAGATGTTTTCAAATTGTACTTATAGATGGACTCTTTACACAATATTGATTATTTTTCAATTCTTAACCTGAATTTTGGACTTTTCTAAATTGTATTAACACCCAAGCTATTTTTTTAGTTTTATTTATTGTTAATTCTAAAATTTTACTTCTAATCGAATTCTAATTTTTTGTTTTTAATTAATATGGGATTTTGTTGTCCGTGAAAGCGAACATGGTTCATGTTACTATTAGTTTATATGTATAATATGTTTCAGTATGTCTAACTATATATGTATAGTATACATATATGTGAAAAGGAAAGAATAGATGACATTTTTGTGACATCTATCGCATTTGGAAGTTTAGTTTGGAGATGCTGAGACTAAAAAGGATGGCGAAAAGAGTAGGGAACATGGCTAACATAATGGCCGATAGTGGTAGTAGGTCACGATGGAAACTAAAGTAGTCACTGAGGAAGGCTGCAGTAGTTTTGGTCTGCCCAAATACGAAAATCTCCCGATCCTCATCTCCGAATTGTGTGGTGAAAAAAACGTTGAGCGTCCATGACAAGGGGGAAGCGTAGTACAACCATATCCACCATCTTGGTATTTGCTGCCATATCAGTCAATAATATATTTATGCATTATGTAATGACATGCCTATGATATAAGCAATGACTAATTTATGTGAGATGAAGAGTTTGCTTACTGGTGCAGGGACAATGAAGCTAGACATGAGGTTTTGCAAGGTGTAGAACATGGATGCCATTATTGACACCACTTGGATATTAGGGGTGAGTGACACTATCATCATTCCTAGGTAAAGGAAGTATAGTAGCGTGCAAACCATAGTGTATACAAACCAAAAGAACTTGGTTGGTGTCCATGCATACCCTATCATCGGGTAAGATATGACATAAATAATACTATTTGCACCATCACGTAGGGGATCTCCATGGCAACCTACTCCAGTCACCCAAAGATGAAACATGAACAAAATAAATGCAAAAGCATGTTGAACCTAAATATTAATGCAATTAAGTCATTTACATATATGTTTGATGATTTGTGATACCTGTGCTAAGGAGTATGCCCAAGGAGAGTACATTCCAGCAAACATCTCCCTATATACGACAGAACGCTCAATGGAGATGAAGGGCATTACCAATTGACAATTATTGATGCCAGCAAAGACAGTGGTTGCATATATACACCCCATTATGGTGAATATACCTTGTTGGTTATTTCTGCCACAGCAATGAAGAAAAATGAACGGAGAAACATGATCAACACAAATCAATTTATCCATATGTATACATATATATTTTCTCCACATCTATTTTTGTGAGGTTGGATAATAATGGATCACAATACATACATGTTGTTGATGTCACCCTTCTGCCAAAACAATGCACCAAAGATGATGCAGGATACTGCCATGAATATAATCCGCACCAAGTTGTAGGAAGGGCTCCTCCAATAAGATAAACATTGCTTCCAAAGACAAGCTTTTAGTTGCTCCCCAAAATTTTGTGGAAACCGTGTTGGGAAATGGATATCACTCATGCCTGGAGTTGGTTTGCTCAACAACTTCACTAGAGTATCCTTGTCCCTTCAATCACCAAGTATTTATTGTTATTATAAACATCAGACAATATTTTCTTAAAATTGTTAAGAGTACCATCAACTACAAGTCTACAATATTTCACGGTGAGACATACTTATTTTTTATTTTAGTTATTGATACTGCAGTTGACATCCATGCATGATTTTATTCTTCTTTAGTATTGTAAAACATACCACCTTGCATTATATATGCACGTTATTTTGGGCTTATAGATGACAATAAAACTACATGTAATGATTTTTTAGAACTTACTTGCACATGGATGACTCCCTATAAACTTCTGAGAAATCTACTCCTAGTCCAGCTTCCACAGATGCACAAGTAACTTCTAGCATCCAAGTTGATGGATTGTAGTTATCCTTGATCTTGGGTACCCCGGGTATTGCCTAGAAAAATGAAGAGAAAATCAAGTACTTGGTGAATATATTTTCTAGTTAGGGCGATAATTCTAATTTGAATATTATTTGCTAAGAAGTATAAATGATTATGTTGGTTGCTCTAAGTGCAATGTGTGGAGAATGGGTCTATTAAGAACAATTTTATGTACAACTATACTAACCTCTTTGCACATGAGCATACATTTGTATTTGCTAGTCAATTGCCCCCATTTAATCATGAAAGAATCATTCATTGGATTTCAATTTACGCTTATAGCATATTAAATGGAGACCTATTGTAGCAGATGGACATGATACTTAGCATAGAGAATGGAGTAAATTCCTTACGTGCCCCTAAAATTTTGTATGGCCACTTCTACGCCTTTGAGATTTGCTTGATCCCTCGTGTAACCTTAAGTTTTTATTTGGATCTATTACAAGCCCATTCAATTAGCTTACCATTTGTTTTTGATGAAATGACCATACTGCCCTTTGCATATTGTAGAAAGTTAGAAATGTTGAGTATATGAATCATTTGGGTTGTGAAAAACAATAAGGGATAAGTTTGTAAATATTTGTTTTGAATTTTAAAATCCCCTAAACCCTCAAGGGTACCTAGGGAATTTACTCTATAGAATAATAAATGGGAAATGTACAAACCAAAGTATTATTAGTATATGCCTTCTAAAAAACAAGGAAAATCATGTTTTGTTTAGCTATGACCTTTATATAAACAGCATAAAGATGAACAAGTTTAGGTTGTCAATTACCTGGAAATATTGGATTAAATTACATGAATGGTGCTCAAGTGGCCCGGCATAGATCAACTCTCCACCCCTTTTCATTAGCATCAACTACATACAAGCATTATAAGATAATTAGTTTTATATATATATATATATATATATATATATATATATATCATGGAACATCATCAATCATTCTTCTAAACAAAGAATCTTGCACTGTTAATTTCTTTGGCATCGTGAACACTAGAAAAATTGTTGTATGCTTTGAGTAGCCAACTAACAAGGTTGGATATTTTCTTGTGCAGCAAATTGAGCCACAAAGTTCTATCTGAGCTAGCATACGGTTTTTTCTGCTTTTGTAGTCAATCCTCATAAACCTTATGCTATTCTGGGAAAGCCAAAAAATGGCCCATGTTACTTCTGGCTTGAAGTTGATGAAGATTTATGAAATAACTCTAGGTGTTATAATAAATTTGCATGTATTGTTAATGCAGTAGGTTTATCTAAAATTTCTATCATTATGTTAGCATCATATTTCTACAGTAATAGTTTAATTGTTTTAGCATCAATTTCCTTTAATCTTCCCCAAAGAAATAATGTAAGATATGAGCAATTTATACCACAATTTTTATGCCTTAAGAGCTATAATTTATATGTCCTTAATACTTGGAGTATGTATTATAGTAACTTGTAAGATACCTCATCGAAGGCCTCAAATATTTCTATACTTGGTTGGTGAATAGTACAGACAACTGTTTGGCCTGTTTCTGCGACATTCTTCACAGCACGCATGACAATAGCAGCTGCTCGTGCTTCCAAGCCTGATGTCGGCTCATCCATGAATATTATTGAAGGGTTGGACACAAGTTCAACTGCAATAGTGAGTCTTTTCCTTTGCTCTGTAGATAGTCCACTTACTCCTGGTAGTCCTACTAAAGCATCTCTAATTTCATCTAACTCAATTGTGTGAAGAACATCATTGACAAATTCCTATGATGGAAAAGAATGTGTTAGGCCACATTTTTATCTCAACTGTTCCTACCAACTATGAGCCTAAAATGCAAAATAGTAAATCCAACACATTACAATTTTTTTATATACTGAAAATAAACCCCCTTAGGTTAGAAATATTTGATACCATATAGCATCGGTGGCTATTACACAATAGAAAATATTACCGACTGAAGGGAGTATTTTTTTTAGTTGATTTTTTATTTCAACGGCAAATAACTCACTTTCCTTGTTTTTGAATCAATTTCTGTTGGAAGGCGCAACCAAGCAGAATATGCAACAGATTCCCCCACTGTGATTTGCAGAGAATGGATATCAGTTTGTTCACAATAGCCTGAGATCCTAGCAAAAGTTTGCTGAATTTTAGGATATCCTCCTACTCTTATATCTCCATCAATAAAGCCACCTGTTTTCCTTCCAGCAAGAACATCAAGGAGGGTTGTTTTTCCTGCTCCAGTAACTCCCATAAGTGCTCCTGTGATGCTATCGAGTAATTGTAGCTTTCGCTCCATGTAACCTTGCTCCCTCATTTCCTGCATTAAAAATTATCCCATCAATGATTTTTCATATGCTATGCTCTTAAGCATGTGGTGATAGAACAAGTTGAATATTGCTCTCTTTGACTTCACTGGAATCCATAAGAATGCCAACCCATGTGTTTCTCAACCAAGCATAACATCTAAAGATGCATTGACTATTAGTTGTTAAGAATTACCGCAGGGGTGTCTACATAGTAGTTCACGTTTTGAAATGATATCGTCAATGGTGTGAAAGGAAAAACCATCCTCCCTGCACAAGATTACATAGTTACTTTTTTTAACACTAACTATGTGTAATGGTGAAATGTATAAATTAAACTAACTAGTCTGGTTAGGTGCTAAAGTATTTCCTGCTTGTAATTTAGGCATCCTCTTGTCCATGTCCTTAGACATATCTTTGCGACTTTCATTAATTGTGGCAAGCTTATCACGGGATATAATTGCTCGAGAAGTTCCTGCAGCTGGGAGATCCATATATGAGATTAAAATAATTCTTGAGTGAATGCAAGTGTTTAAGAAGTGAACCTCCCCAAATGTTTGATTCAATAATACTTCATATATATTATACTTACCTTTTTTAACGGTCAAGCTGATGGTGAAACCTACATTAAACAGCAAAACAAACCCAATTAATGCTCCAACCGATATCCAGTAGAAATAGCTTGAGAAGTCAAGCCCTCGGTCCATCAGTATCCTCCTTCCAAGTGTTACATTGTTCACCGAGTTCTACAAACATGTGAAAAATTAATATTTTCATGTTGGAATCTCAGCATAAAATACTCAACATGTTTCGAAAGATAGGTTAAGGATCAATTTGTACCCTTAACCACCTTGGTGCCAAAAACTCATTTCCAGTTAAGCCAATCTCAGCATATGACAATGGAGAGATCCAAAACCCCCATTTTAGCCCGGTTGGCATATATGCTATAAAAGTGACACATAAAAAAGTGTTAGCATGTCTCTTCAACATTATATAAAGTATGACATACTTAGTCGAAGTTGCAACTTCTCTCTTATTGACATGGTAGAATTTATGGAAACAAATGTAATGGCTTACACCGAGGAATTATAAAGCCCCCAAATAGAAGGATGACTAGAAATGACATTGTACCACCAACTGTACCAGCCACCATCGTTTGGAAGTATGATGCAACACATCGGAACAATGATAATGCTCCAGTGTGGACAAGGAATAGGATAAAGAGTTGTCGAAAAAACCTAAACATAAGAACTGAAGGTGTGAATAATAGAATAATATTCAATTCATCTTAATTACATATGCCAAACAAATAAGCACTGAAAAGAAAATCAAGATAGTGTTATACAACAGAATCCTAAAACTGATTTTGGTACACAAAATCACTACAAAACTACTATTAACAAATAAAACTACTCATGTCTGGGCTAGAAAAAAAATGTTTGACTATAGGCCAGGATCCATCAGTGAGCTCTCGGGCATGAAACATATAATAAAGAGTTGATAATAAAAGATTCTAGTGTAACTGAATGAGTAATTTATGTGCAATTTTACCTGGATGCTTCTAGAGTATAGCCAATGAGGTAGTACGATATTGATGTCCAAGCTATTGATTCAACTAAAGAAACTGGAATCTTTAGGATAAAAGCTGGTATTGCATATGCCCATGCAGGATAGAAATAGTAGCCTCTTTGTTTGTGAAAGACTGGGAGTCTACTAACTGCCATGGCCAATTCAGAGAAACCGTTCACAAAAATGAGGAGAAGAGCATAGAAAATGGAACCCATGTAATAGTCCGCATGAGCTCTATCGACCCCCATATGTGTGCATAGAAATACTGTTCCGGTAATAATGGCAAGTAGTCCAAGCTGTAATGAAAATATGTTGTATGTTGATTTGTTGAGAAAATGCAAAATAAATTCAACCTCTGGTTTATATAAATTCAAGTTCCACCAATTATTAGTAAATTATGTAAGACATACTCTTTCAGCAAAAAATACAGCTTGGTATGAGTACAGTTACGAACCTATGTAATTCGTGAGCTTCCAAGTATTTAAATTGCACATCGTTATGAACTGAAATAGAATAAAGATTGTGAAATCTCTCGGTCCGCTAACTTTTCTCTACTAAGAACTCAATGGAGATTTAGATACGGCCAAGTAGTCATTCCTAACACAATCAACAAGAGGTCATAAATGGCTGTCAGCACTTAATCTGTACAGATACTGTAGGATCGAACAAGATCAAACAAACCTACCAGAGGGGGGTGAATGGTAGGAAAAAACAAAACCCAAAAATCTTTTGCGGAATAAAGGATTACCTCTGTCGAAGAAATTGACGCAGGCTTGCTACCTTGATCGCGTCGCTCCTGTGTCGCCGCTATCTTGATCGCACCGCTCATGTGCTGCCAAACAGATCATCGAATTGCGCCACTCCTATGACGTCAATCGGATCGTTGGAATCCAAAATAAAATCACCAGTAGATGAAAGCCAAAAATATAGATTGAATGATCTTGACTTTATTGCATCAACTGGTATTTACAAAGTGCACCAACAGCACTCCTATCAAAATCGTCGATCTAGAATCAACAACTAAATCTCACAAAAAGCACACCGGGGGCATACCCCTCGGTCTCTATTTATATCAAAAAGTCTATCACCAAATAGGAGTAGGACTCCTTATACTAATATGACTCATCTCTTAGTTTTCCTAATTAAATCCAACATGCCAAAATCCGGCGTGCTACAGTAGTCCGACTGCTACAGTAATCCGATCCGGTGGCTACAGTGCCGCGCGCTACAGTAATCCGGGTGCTGCGGTACCGTGCGCTACAGTACCAGCGCTGCTACAGTGTGAACCTGTAGCAAATTCCTTTCCTTTTCTCATCCAGTTTTGATCCGATTTACTTCCCGATTTTTCCGGCGCTTACACACACAACATGTGAAGCCCGTTACGATTCCATCCCACACGGTGTTGCTCCACCATGTGCCAACTCGTATTCAATATCGTCACCTGGCATCCTCGATCGTCCGGACCTCAGCTCCTCCCTGAGCCTAGTCACGATCCCACCGCCATTGACCGATATTGACCTCAAGTCACCTGCACAACTAGAGACAAACCAACCGTTTTCGAGCACAGATATCGCAACCTGACTCACATTAGTTACACACACTCGCACCAACACCTTAATTGTTTCCAAACCAAATTCAATTTATAAACCAAATCGCAAGCCAATTGTTCATCAGAAAAAATTAATCATGCTTATGATCTTACAGATACTTTTGCATCTAGCAGACTAGCACACCTATATCTACGCACTGCTTTTATATTACCCTAACATGATATTAAAGCTAAGAATTTTTTTAAAATCCTTGTTTCAAGTACCTTGAGATATCACGTTTTTCAGTGTAAAATTTTGGTACCCTGAGATACCATAATTTTACACTAAAATTTTTAGTACCTTAAGTTACTTTTAGAGGATGGTAAAAAACACTAAAAGCTAAAGTTCAAAGTAATTGAAGTGAAATTAAAATATTGTAGGAGTTTAAATTTTCTTGATTTAATGGAAATCCCTGATTACAACTGTCATGTTTGGGCACCAAGCTATGTAACACTAAGTGTAGC
This sequence comes from Oryza brachyantha, assembly GCF_000231095.2. Lineage (NCBI taxonomy): Eukaryota > Viridiplantae > Streptophyta > Magnoliopsida > Poales > Poaceae > Oryza > Oryza brachyantha. Next base: position 27,011 of record NC_023174.2, read on the forward strand.
ATTGCAAATTTAGGTGTCAAGGCTGTCTTCTGTTGTATCATAGAGTCAATTTATTGATACTCAGTGCATGATTTTTATAATTACATTTTCTTGAAAGGTAAATTAATTTTCACTTGCTTACCTGAACACTTTTTGTTATGTAGATGAAGACATTCCGTCTCATCAGAAGGATTTCTCTTGCAAAACATGCCTTAAGTAGATCCCACTTCGAAAGCGAGTATACATTGAAAGATAAACCATTCTTGTGTCCCTCTGATGTGTTATGAGGCTTTGAAATATCTGTAGCAAGATTTTGACCATCTTGAGAAGCTCTAAACTTCTCACAGAAGTAGTCAACTGTAACAAAGTTGTATGTATCCTCACTACTACGATTCCAGTATTATCGTTGGTCTTTCTTAGACAAAACCTATACATAAATTTGAAAGAGCAATATTAACCAGCAAGTTTTTCGAAGAACAATACTAGCGGACCACACAACATACTAACCTATATTCTTAATACTAAAAAAATAATTTTGAACCTGTACCAAAATTATAGGTACACTAGACAAATGCTAAAACTCAAAAAACATTTCTGTATAGAAGAATGGCTGGTAGAAATACCATAGAACATAATTTGCCTGATTTAGATTATCCATACCACAGCAGTTGATATGCTTAAGTAAAAAACAAATTGACATGGGAGATTCTATTAGAATTATCGGATCTCAAATATCCATAGCAGGCCAGCAAAACCATTTAGACAAAATAGAGGACCCAAGTATCTTTATCCTTTTTATTTCTCAAAAATCTTATGAAATAGTAGCATTAGATTATGTTAGTAGTTCAGGATCTACACACACCAACACCAATGCACAAGTTAACTCAAACCCGACTCAAGATTAACTTCCGACAAATCTTTGATGCTTCTAGAACTTGTCTTCAGACAACTACTTCAGCAATTAGTCAAACTATTTTCAATTAGCAAGTTTCAATACCTCCTGAAGAAAATCAGCAGCTCCTTTTCTTTGTGGGCACTTGAACCCACATGATTCAAAAAAATTCATAGTACAATTCTTTGATCCATGGTATACAATTTTTCCTTCAGCCATCAAGATAATATCATCAAAAAGTTCGTAGGTTTCTGGTGCTGGTTGAAGAGACCAGTATGGTAGACTCAGAGATATGACATAGCTGCTGGAGGCAAGAAACAATTTGGAAGGTAGTAGAGCTGTCCAGCCCAGTTGATATTTCATCCATGAAAAGCGCTCTCGAAGGTCCAACTATCATCTCCCCTGATTATAATTAAGATAAACTTTCAATATTCATTTAATCATTTCTATATTATATCATAAAGCTTGTAGTGTTTTAACGTAATCATTTCTAGCGTATAATTGGAATATGACAACATCCTAAAAGTATATTATATATAAATGTGGTTAAATAACCTGTGGTTAGCCTCTTCTTCTCACCACCTGAAATGCCTCTTCTCATGACATCTCCCACAATAATGTCAGCGCAAATGTCAAGCCCCATAATCTATAAGGGATGAAGTTGATTATGCACAAGGTTAAAAGTTAATATGCTATATCCTGAAAATTCTTCATTGGATCAATTACCTTCATGATATAATCTGTCTGCATGCTCCTTTCTAAGCCTTCCACAGATATTGCCTACAAAGATACATGAATGAATTGTAACAATTATACATGAACGATAAGTGCTAAAAATGAACTGGGCATTTTTCTAGAATTGAAAGGAGAGACCGTCGATGATGAATTGTACTAGGAAAAGGGACAAGGGTTCACTCTTGTTGATGTGACCAGAAAAATGTTTATAGAAATGAATGTATAGTCGACAGTCGACACACGTGGAAAGTAAAATACATGAAAGAGAGTTAGTAAACCTTCATGTACGTATCTATGTCAGGGTCGGGGGTAATCCCAGCCTCCTTCTCCCTCTTAATGACCTCCTTCATGATTTCTAATTTGCAGAAGAAAAACAACGACATTGGTTAAGTAGAGGGAATATTAAGTAACAAATAGATATAGGCAATTTAGCTATTACTACCTGCTCTGGTGCCAATGCCCTGAAACCTTGCAGAGAAGTCAAGCGTCTCTCTAACGGTCATCTCAGAGATATGAAGATCATATTGTGAAATGTAAGCCGATGTCTTATCTGGAACAAAGGTGTTGAGATTCGCACCGTTGTACTCAACTTCGCCGGTTACCTGTAATTAATGCAATGCATGCAGTTAATAGCAAAATAATACAATGTGTAGCGGATTAATGATGATCAATATATTTCATTCCATATGGCTAGCTAGTGGCTGCTGGTGGATGAATCAGAATTAACTATAGTATTAACCTTGGGATTTTTGTTGAGCTTTCCTGCGAGTGCGAGCAAGAGGGTGGTTTTGCCGCAGCCGGGGGGCCCAAGGAGGAGGGTCAGCCTGCAAGCAGCTAATTGGATAAGCAAGCAAGATAGCTGGAGGAAGGAAGAAATGAATGAATAGTTGACCTGGAAGGCTTGAGGATGCCGGTGACGTCGTTGAGAATGGGGATCCTTGCTGCATGGCGGCGGCTGAATCCCAGCGCGGTGGTGAGCAGCTGCTGCACGGAGAGCACGGTGTTGAGGAGCGTGGGGAGCGGCTTGCCTGAAACCACGTGGCAGTCTGCCTCCACGCACACGTTGCACCACCGCACCTCCACCGTCGGCTGCCGCACGCCCACCCTCTCCATCCTCCGCCGCTGCTTCCGGAGCAGCCGGAGGTTGTCCCGTTGGATGTCCGCGATCAGTCTCTCCACTAGCACCCTCCGCTCCGCCGCCCCCAGCCGCCGCACGTCCACCGCCTCCGACGACTGCACTGACGTCCGCAGCCTGTCGAAGGTGGGCAGCCTCTCGATGGCCGCCCATCTCAGCTCAGCTTCCTCCTCTCCGGCAGCGTCGTCCCCGCCACCGTCCCAGCGCAACGAGGACGACAGGCTCCTGGTTGCCGCAGCCCGAAACGATGATGACAACGCACGCACTGACGCCGCCTTCTCCGCTACTATTACTGCTTCTGCTTCTGCTGCTTCTTCTTCTTCAAATTCTCGAAGCTGGTGCTGCTTCTCCTCCATCTCCACCTCTTGGTTCATCATATCTAGCTGCTGCTCTGCTTTGCTTGTTGCTCCAGAGTAACTTTTCCTCTTGTTGACATAACCCCAATTAACAACATGCATATTGCCATATTAATTGTGTGGACTGTGGACTACGTACAGAAGTGGACGGAACCACTCGTACTAGTTCGAATATTGATGGGTACAACCTACAGGTCAACCAAGTAATATGCCGTCATGGCACTCCACAGAATCAAACATCTTCATCTCACGGACTATTTGGATTGAGAGATTTTTTTAGTCACTCGTCGTATTGGATGTTTAAACGTTAATTAGAAGTATTAAATATAGACCGATAACAAAACTAATTGTATAAATAAATGCTATTTTATTAGACAAATTTTTTAAGCCTAATTAATCCACGATTAGTAAATGTGTACTGTAGCACCACATTTGCTAATCATGGACTAATTAGGCTCAATAGTTTCATCTCGCGAAATAGTTCAGAGTATAAAGTAAGTTTTATTAATAGTCTATATTTAATACTTCTAATTAGCGTCCAAAACATTTCATGTGACATGGACTAAAAATAGTCCTAGTAGAAACAAACGGGCTCTCAATATGTATGTTCCTGGCTTTTCTAATCCAAGCTAAGCTAAGCAATGACGCCACTCGCACATGCATGATTTCTATTTATATTCAAGGCCTGCCTAGCCTAGCCTAGATCCACCTAAAAATCTAATCATCACAACTATCACTACAAAGTCTTAGTTATGGAGTATGTATTTATTATCCGGTATCTATCTTCAGTCCTATTCCTACTTTCCTAGCCTAGCTAGCTGCAGTTCAACTAGACAAATATAGGCTTTGTTTAGTTTCTAAAATTTTTTTCTAAAAACATTATATCAAATTTTTAGACACGTAAATAAAGCATTAAATATAGATGAACCAATAGCTATGTCAGACGCAACTAGGTGATGGGAAAAACACTCTGCTTTGCAAAGATGATTGGACTGAAGGGTCTCTTTTGGCTTTGCTTTTCCATAGGATTGCAATTTGACTTTCGTTAAGCATGTCCTAGCCTTACATGTGAAACAAAAGTGGTTAGAAGAGAGTAAGCTCTGGCTGCTCTTTACAGAGTCCCCTGACTTCAGATGTTAAACTCTAGACAACACTTACAGTTAAAACTTTGCATCTTCTCTTTGAAAATGAGTCATGTTCGTTTGCCTTGCAAATTTATCTGGAAGATGGAAATTCGTTTGAAGATCAAGATTTTTCTATGAACATGTTCTAAAGGGTAGCATCCTTGCTAGGAAGAGTGGCTGGCATAGTTCTGGCAACTACTGCCTTCTGATTATGTGTTGCTAAAAGGATCTAATTGTTTATCTCATCATCATGCACAGCATGCTGTTGGTGGAAACTGAGGGGAATATTGTTGTGACCCTCTCTCTCTCTCTCTCTTCTTCAGAACAGAAACGATCTGTATTTCATTTATTTCAATCAATGTACAGTATAACACTTCATTGCATTTTCTAATGATACTAGTATATGTACATGCATCTTGATGATCGAGCCACACATACAGATGCAAGAAAGCAGATTTCCACGGAGTTGGTCAGCCGAATGTCTTCTCGCTGCTGTAGCACATGTAGATGAAACCATCGCCCTCATCTCTGAAGGACTCATACACGCTGCCCATCAGCTGAGCTGTAGCCACAATAAAATTACATATCGGAAGCTTCAGTAGGGCATCAAGCAGGACCCAAAAATACAGCCCAATATGCAAAGCTTACCAGTACGGGGCAACGTGTTGCTGACAAACACAAATAATGCTGTTCCTGGAGACAAATGCAACCTTGAACGAAGTACAAAAATAAATTGTCCAATTGGCATGCCACATGGAACTAGGTACCTGCAATCACTGCAGCCTTTCAGGCTTCCAAATTCAACAATCTTCTTAACTTCCTCTGTTTCATCCTCTGTTTCATATTATAAGATGTTTTGACCTTTTTCAAAGTGAAACTACTCTAAGTTTGATCAAAATTATAAAAAATATAGTGGCATTTTTAACATAAAACAAACATGCTCTCACAATATATTCAATGTTCTATCTAACGAAACAAATTTAGTGTGGTATATATTGCCATATTTTTCTATAATTTTGCTCAAACTTTAAGATGTTTGACTTTACAAAAAAAATTAAAACATCTTACAATATGAGATGTAGGGACTAGGGAGTACTCACTTGCGCTTCTCTAATTCTGGAAGACTACTTCTTGAAAACCTCTCAACAATAACCTGCGACCAGGCCCGTCTATGGCCATGAGCGGACGGAGTGACCGCTCGGGGCCTCCTAAATTGAAGGGCCTCCAAAATCTACGACAAGAGTTTACTTAGTCCCTTTTTTTCACTTTTATTTATGTTTATAAACAAAAATTTAAATATTTAACCTTAAGATATAAAAGTTTGGGTCTTTTTATCGTAGTTTATTTTTCAGTTTTTACTTAACATGTGTATAAAACTTTTATTCATAAATTATTTTTACTTATAACTATGTTGCCAAATGATAAGGACATAAATTTCTAAGATTTAGCCTATGCCGGTGGACGATAATTGAAACACGATTGCTCTAACGTTCGTCTGTGCCGTCACGCCGCTAAGTATCTCACCTTTATTTGTATTTTAGGGTCCCCATTTGCATTTCGCTCAGGGGCCTCAAATTTCTAGAGACGGCCCTGCTGCGAACATAGATACTTGAATGTTTGCATGATGTTTAGGTAACACATATGCAAACTAAATGTGACCTTCAATTGAGGGAAGAAAAAAAATGCAGAAATGAAAGTAATCAGCTTTGATTCGTTCCCTTTGGATTCAATGATCCAGATAACTTAGGATAGGTACAAATTCTATTTTTGGTTATGTTTCAGGATTTCTGTCCATAAGGTCCATCCAGTACTCGTTAAACCGATTCACAACATACAGTTGACTGAAGCAAAAATCGTGTGCTAAAAAAGGGTAGGCAGTACAATTTAAACTATTTCTATGTAGGAATACCCCCAAGAATGCTTGATATGAGTTTGACCCCGATTACGTGCAAAAAAAAAAAGAGTTTGAACCTGAGACCTGGATGACTGATTCAATCTGCGATATAAAACAGGCCATGAAATACAAATGGCCAACAACTTGCAAATAACAGATGCCTCCTACCTACCCTTTTTTGCTTTGCTCAATGGTATGAAAATGGAAAATTTGTGATTACGGCCAACTTGCTACATGAATTAAAATGGAATATGTAATTCAGGCAGCAGTTCCATCTTCTTATTAAGTGCTTGAAAATAAAAAATGTGTTGTCGTGGTTAAGTTCTGTCCAGGTTTCTCAGCACGCTGAATTTACCAAAAACTTCCTTCCCAACATTAATAAAATTAAGCCTATGACCTTTCACCGTCTCACCCAAAAAAAAAACAGCTTGAAGTATTGACCAAACAATGGATTGACTATTTCCCTTGACATGAAGCTGCCGCATGCAAATGGGCAGTTCTGTTGGAAATAAGTAACAAACACAATGGATAACTAATATAATAGAAAGTTCAGGCAGCATTTGTTTTTTCCAATCATCAGTACAGGTAGAGCTCCTACAGTCCTAACCCTAGAGTTGTTCCATAGCTCAAGAGAAACTTGAATGATCTTTTTAGACAGAAGGCATTACACCCTGCTTTCAGTAGAAATCAAATAGTGTCTATATGGGTATTTCAGCGTACATGTAAGCATCCAGCAAAAACATAAGGCGATTAAAGTAGCGGAAATCATTCCTTTCAATATTGTAAGACAAACAAAGCAGACAGATAGGTTAGTTCAGATATACTGCTAGTATTATTGTGGCATAGGCGTATATTTATTGAGTGTATCTGTGCATGTGAAAAAAACATAATAATGGTGAGTTTCCCTGCAAAATTTGGTGGCATCCAATAGGCAACAACAGTAAATGAATGAGATGCCGGCCCAGCAGTCCGCAGGGTGAAAGAAATCGTGATGGCATCATGTATGGGGATCCTTTCGGGGAAGGAGGCGATCATGGCGGCCGACTCTTTGGCCCTCTCGTCTGTACATAAAGAAATTGATTTAACATGAAAATCAATCAGTAGTATGAATCAATTAACTAACCCAAGGTGAACTCTTCCTTGAAGGGCTTCATCGCTATGTCCTTTCCTTATTCCATGCGAAAGAATCAATCAGCTATTAAGACAGTTTCGTTTCTACTAATCTCTATATAATGAATCCTGGCCTGATTCTCAGGCAGCCAGCCGCGTCACGTGGCACAATATACTCCTAGCGTTCGCCTGGGCACACGACCGTTCGATCGCGATCGACGGATATGATCGGCGCGGTATACCTGGCTGTAAATATAGGAAGTTTAAGGGGGTTTTTTTTATAAAATTACTAAACCCTCGTCCCCTAGAGAAGGGATGAAAACGGATCGAATACTGTTGGAAACTAGCTCTATCATATTCGTTTTTATATTTTTTATTCCGAATCGAAATCGGAATCGGAAACTCGGATATGAAAACGAAATCGAATATTATCAAATACAAATACGGAGCGAATACGAATCGAAGCAAATATGGTGACGAATATTAATCGGAACATAAAAACCTCTTAAACTAAGCTTCACATATCATTGAAGAAATATAACTTGTTATTTTTTAATATAAATATATAACTTATCAAATTTTTAAATATAAGTAATTACTATTATCATAAAAAGAAATATATGTGACGATTGTGTGGTCGTGGACACCTAGACTGTTTGAAGCCAGTTAGCCAGAACCCGCTAAGAATAACACTACTTGGGCCGTTGGGATGGACTTCTTTAGGTCGAGCTGATTTGATTGAATGGTTAATGCATAGGTCCAGATATCCGGAAAAAAATCTGGATAGTATCCGATGGATATCACCCGTACCGTATTTGTTTTCGTATCTGAAAAAAAATCCGAATTCAATTCCGAATCTGAAAATTTCCGGAACTATCCGACTGAAGCTATCCGAATCCGAAAAACGATCCGGTTGGACGAAAATTATCCGAATCAATTTATCGCTCCGACCTCCGGCCTCTCCACCGCCGCCGCCGGGTCGCCCCGCCGCCGCCCTCCGTGCCATGGCCGCCACCCGCCTCGCCGTAGCCGCCGCCCGCAGAGCAGCCTCGCCGCGCCGCGGCCGCCGCCACCCGCAACGCTGCCGGGTCACAGCCGCTCCTCCACGCCGTGAGGGGCTCGGCAAAGCTTGTAAGTTATTTTAATTTAGTGGAAAGCTCTATAATGGTAGACCAATGGTTTTGATGCTCATTATTATCTAATTATCGTATTATTCTGTACTGTAGGTTAATGATACTGACGTCATGAAAGAGGCAAAACCAAGTTTATATGTAAAAAAGATACTACCCATTTTACTGAAGAATAGAGTTGTCCGCTTTGTAGGATTTGATAATCGTTCGTCTTTTGACCCAATACCTTTTGACCTTCACGTATTATTATTTTTTAATTGCAATCGTTTAACCTGCAAGGACACCTGAATGTCAAATTCCGTTAGTTCTCTTTGATGTTTTTCACTCTAGGTTTCACAAAACTTGTACACAGCAGCAGAGTTCTATAATACATATAGTGGACCTTTTTCATAGCTTACATGTTTAGAAGACAAAAAAGAAGCTAGTATATATTTGCTAATTTGCAATCCGCAAATTTTCTATTGTTAAGATATGAAGTTAGCAGCATCATTGAAGTACACATGCAAGAATACGACTTTAAAGTTAATTGCATGCTCTGAGTGTATATGTTCATCTACTTTTCTACAGAGACTGCGTTGCATCATTGAAGTTAATTAATTGCATGGTCATAGACCCCATCCGTCGCCTTTAGAGGATAATCTTTTGGGTCATTTTACTAGAAAATCTGTTCTCAAGGGGTACAAGAATGATGCAACGAAATATCTAGCTTTTCATCTCAGGTTTGAGATTGACATGGTTGCATATTCTATGTGTTATTTTGGTGGTGGAAAAGAAGAGGAAGAGGAACTAGAGATCTATCGCCAAATTCACTTTCCAGCCCTGACAGAACTAAGGAAGACAACAAAGTACGTATGCTGTTTGATACTGATATTTTTCTGCCTTGCATATAGATGAATATAAATTATCATCTTGCTGTCCAACTTTGAAAAATCTTCCATGCTAAACCAGAAGCTTCTAAAACTTCCATGCTTAACCAGAAGGCTACTTTTATTAAATGCAAAAAAAAAATCCTCTACCTTCGATTAAACCTTGCTTCTCTTTTGCCACTTCAATTTTTCTTTCATGCACATGACTATCTCACTGACATGTGGCTGCCGAACCTATCGTGTGAAAAAAGTACATGATGTTTAAGTCCAGTTTATTAATCTATTGCCCGCCCTTTCAGATGGTACCTATCTTTGAAAGTCCCACTATCATGTTAGGTTGCTCTCTGCTGCTTCCTTGCTACGTGAAGGCAAATGCCCCCTTGCACCTTAAGAGGCTGTGCTTATATATGCTAGCAGCTATTGGTTTCATTCCGTTTTATTGTTGGATTCATTATGTCATGAATGCAGGCGATAAACATTGACCACTTAATCATGCGCACAGTTTCAAATATGAAGATTACCTACTATAAGCATTTATTAAACTCTAACATGCAGCTCACATTCTCTTCGAATAATGAGTATCAATTAACAAATATAATTATTGATTATTTTGTTATGATTTTATTTAATACTAAATTAACTTGAAGTATGTTTTACAATTTTGCATATTTGACAAAAAAAAGTTAAAAAACAAAGCGTCAAACATAAATCTCAAAATTAATTATGTTATTTAAAAATATCAGAGAGAGTATTTAGGTGTGCGCGGCATTGCCGCGCGTTGTTACGGTGTCTAGGGTTGGATTGGTTCTCGTTAGGTAGCTAGTAGCTGGAGGAGGAAGAAGACAAGGGCACCATGATACGGAAACGACGAGGAGAAGGAAGAAGAGAAAAGCGGAGGCCCAAAGGAAAAAGAAGAGGCCCATTCAAGTCCAGTCCAGCCTAACCTAAGTCACTCACATATAAGTCAGTCCACTGTGCAACCAACCCAACCCAAACCGAACGATAGAAGAAGATAGCGATATGTCGCTCAACATCACCAGCAACAAGCGCTGCCACCGTCCCTCTGCCTGCCGCCGCCACTCCCTATCACGCCGTCACCTTCCAGGTGCCTTTTCTCTACCCGTTCCCCATCTCCTCTATCTCTCCATTCATCCACGCTCTCCGACTCTGACTTGTTAGTTAGGGTTTAGGGTTTGTTTCTGCCTAGGCTACGGCGCCGCCCACGGCCGATGCCCATGCCCAACGTCGACACGGTCACCAAACTGTACATCTCCAACCTCGACTACGGTGTCTCCAACAAGGATATCAAGGTAGCACCACCCACCTCTTTTCTCCAAATTTATAATCTTTCTTTTACCTCCCCTGACCCTGACCTATTTTCAATTTCATATATTTCTATAAAATCACATCTTTCGATGAATTTAGCCTATGATTTGACACCTCTACACTCACAACTTAACCCTTTTGCTTATGAAATGCAAATTCCCACACTTTTTCTTCCTTTATTATACTCTATGTCGCCATAATATGCAACTTTACCCACCCAGACGATTCATATCGTATGTTTCAGACCTTTAGAGCATTCATTAACCTTTATTTAGAGTTTATTGTCTCATTCTCCAAAATTGCTTTACAATGTACTTCTACTTTGCTCAGGAACTCTTTTCCGAGGTTGGCGATATGAAGCGTTACTCTATTAACTATGACTGGAGTCGAAGATGGAAGGTTCCAAACACCACCTTTTTGTCCCTATTATACTATACTATACTACATACTATCATGTATGCATCCTTCCCTCCTTTTGTGTTGAAATGCTGATTATTCAAACCCCTGTTTCTCCAGGGAACTGCAGAGGTTGTTTTTCCCAGAAGATCTGATGCCCTAACTGCTGTTAAGAGGTACAACAATGTGCGCTTGATGGCAAACCTACGAAAAATGAGCTCATTGGAACAAATATTGAGCTGCCACCACCACCTGCTATTTTTGGCTTCGCTGCACCAGCTGGATACTTCAATTTTCCTCCCAAAAGGTTAGTAATTTCTGTATACACATCGCTGTTTCTCTCCTCCAAATATCACTTGTAAGACGTTGCACTTTAAGAATTAACTGCTAAGATAAACCTGCTCTGTTGACATAGTCTCTAGTACTTATTTAGTTTGATTGGCATCTCCACAAATAAGTAGCAGCTGATACTGACTGTCAATCAAAGGTTCTCCAACTCTCCACTAAGTTTTGTACAGTGTTAAAGAGTCAGTGTTTGAAGATTTTCCTGGTCCTTTTTTTTTTACATTGGGCTCTGAGAAGACTGAAGTTTGATTATATCAATTCTGGAAAATATCATTATGGTTTTTCAGACAAAATTTGAGTTTTTGGCAATATCTGATGGAGATATAGAAAATTAAAAACAAAATAGGTTCTCCTGGGATTTGAATCTGTGAGCTCACACTCAGCACGATGAAATATACCACCAATCTGCGTTAGATCTTGCAATATAGTTGTTTGTTAAATTGCTTCAACTATACCTAGAAATCTTGAAAAAATCAACCAAGACTTCTTCTAGGTGGTCTTTGAGATAACCTTTTTTTCTTTCTGAAATTGTGAGCCCTGATGAGAGTGCCACTGAACTGCCTTGAAAGTCCAAGCAGGGCAAGGATCACCTGATACATGTATCCCTTGTATTTATGAAGAATCATGTGAAAACTTGTTTGTTGCTCAATGTTACCTGTAGATAGTGTGACGAGTGCTATTAGAGTGTCTAGAAAATGTGGTGTGAGACTGAACATCAGTATTACTGAATACCATTTAAAATTGCTTGAATATGCACTCTGTTTTTTTTAAGCCTGGTTTCCCAGAAAGATTTTGAGTAACATTTCCAGTGCTGAAATTTTCAGTGGACCTGGAAGGGGTGAATTTGGCAGTCATGGTCAGGGGCATGGTGGGGGTCATGGACAAATTGAGGGGAGACTGGTAGTCGGCAGGTTTCAGCTGAAGACCTGGAGACAAGTACAATGCGGGAAGAATGCAAATCAGCTAGATGACTGTCACGCTTTGTTTGCCTTGTCTGCATTCGAGTCAGGAAACTAGCTAGTACGTCTTCCTTGGTCACCTTGTTATTTTGTAGGGATAGATGCGGACCAACATATATATAAACTCCTCTGTTTAGTTCGTATGTTTTGAGCAGGGAACGGTTACCCTTAACCTGGTAGGGTTAGGGTAGAAGCTAGGTCCATTTGCTTCCGGCCAGCATGTTGGAGGGTGAGCGCTGGTTGCACTGCAGGTTGGTGTTCTAATATAGCTCCCTAGTTTGTGAGAGGTGTAGATGGGATTGCAATAGAAATGTTTCAGGCATATATTTTCAGTAAGATTTTAGCGCTAGCTAGACCGTATGCGCGATCTGCATCGAGGTGTTTTACTTTTAGTGTTGCAGCTCCTGCTTGACGGCTGTATTCTTTGCGTTAGATTATTTTTTGATTTTTGCACATGCTTTCTAAACTGCTAAATAATTTATTTTTTTTAAAAAAGTTTCTATATAGAATTTTATCATCTCACCTTTTAGTGTAGATTTTCAATTTTATAATAGTTAATTTTATAATTTATATTATTAAATAGCTATAAAAAATTAGATAATTTTTTTATCTTTTATCAACTAAAAAAACACAATCTTAGTATTACAAAAGGAGTGATTGTTTGGCATTTTTATGAAAAAATCAAATGACATATTTGCAAACAAAAGAAAAATTGTTAACTGGAATTGACATATAAATTGTATTTATATGTCAATTATTTATTTTAAGCTTATAAATGGACCCTTCAGTTAATATTAATTACTTAAAAAAATTAATCTGCGTTTTGGATCTTCTTAAATTGTATTTACTCATTGACTCTTTTTTTAAAAAAATTAATTTTTGTTTCTGGAATTATATTTCTAATCAGATTCTTTTTTGTTTTTCGGTTAGAGTGGAATTTTCTAGCCTTAGGGTTAAGGTTTAGGAAAGATGATTGAATTGATTATGTGTTGTTGTACACAAACAAACATATATGGTAGAGAGATCCTAATGAATTATAGTGATATGCCGAGGAAGAGAGGAACGGAGCGTGAGGTCGAGCATGTCAGCCTCCATCTGCATGGCCTCCTTGGCCATTTCGCCCATGCAGAACCCAATCGAAGCCATGGCTGATGCTCCTTGCTGCTGTTGTGGCTGCTGCAACAAGGCGTGGCCGAGGAACGACTGCACCAACGTCTCTGGTGCCTCGTCGTCATCGCAGCAACAGCTGCTGAGCCGGATGCCGGCCTCCAGGTCCTTGCGCTGCTTCTCATCGTCGCTGGGCCGGTGGAGAAGGGCGCTGGTGTGGTCGAGGGAGGCGGAGACGAGGCCGTGGAAGCGGTGGATTGCATCCGCCGCCTCATCTGCTGGTGGTGTCACCGCAAGCGCCTTCGTGTAGAGGCAGAGCAGCTGGGCCATCCTGTCCAGCCTCCCTGCTACCTTGTCGTAGCAGCTCGCGGGGAATGGCACCGACCACAGGAAATGGGGCTCGCCGGCAGCCTCTGCCACATATCTCTTGAGCAGGGCCACCTGCTCCTGCACCGCCTTCACCTTCGTCGACGTCTGTCCACCCCAAGAGTCGTCGTCGTTGAAGCAGCATGCCAGGGTGGCGAGGCAGCGCGCCAGCTGCTTCGTGGCCTTGGCGGATGGCCTGGCGGCGGGCTGGAAGACGAGGTCGGCCACGACAGTGCAGGCGAGGCCTATGAAGGTCTCCACCAGGCGCGACACGGTGAACGCCATGGGCGGCTCGTCGTAGCGGCGACCCACGATGATGATGCCTGACACCGCCGCCGCTACGCCCCCAGCTGGGCCGTAGGCGCGGCTGCGCTTTAGGAAGCCGGCGGTGAGGATGAGCCAGGGGAGGAGCGCAAGGAAGCGCAGCTCCATGAGGCGACGCTTGTCGATGAGGAGGCAGGCCAGGGCCCCGTACACGGAACCGAGGGCGGTGCCGTGGGCACGTGCAATGGCGAGAGCCCAGGTCCACTCGCGTTCGGTCGCCATTGTGGTGGCCACGATGAGCCCCGCCCAGAAGCCGTGGTCGCTACTGAAGAGCAGGCCGAGCAGGACGGCGAGGCCCAGCGAAAAGGCGCACTTGGCCGCCGCCACCAGCCTTGTCGTCCTTGCTTCCTTGTGCCATGGCCACGGGCGGTGTTTCCTCTGCTCTTCATCGTCTTTGGTGTTTCCATCGCATTGGGAGGCAGCGTCTGCAGGCGGCAGCTTAGGAGGTGATGATCCGTGGAGGAGGAGATCCATGCAGAAGAGGAAGGCTAAAGGGGGCAGCTGCTCCGGCACCACAACTCCATACCCATGTTTGGCCATCTCCATGCCGCTGCAACTGCGTCTTGTGAGCAGGGTGAGGCGTACTTGGTCCGTGGCCTGCTGCAGCCATGTTAGTGTTGGTGTTGGGCAGATGCTGCTGCTGTTGGGTGCACGCTTGTGCATCTGGATGCAGGCCATCTCCATCCCTCGCAGAGGCATCTCTATCAAGTCGTGCACCTGTTGATCCTCTTCATCGTCATCCCAGCCGCCCCCGCACCACCGTTTCAGCAGCGCCGGCATTCGCTCCCACTGCAAATCACCCTGTAATGCACGTATATAGTAATTAATTACTTATAGTTAAAAGTACGAGCATTTTTTACTGTCATTACGATGATATCATGATATAATTACCTCCTGGTTCTACTCATCTAGTATATATGAATAAAGGGTAATTTTAACGTTCTTAGAAGAAAAGAATACTTCTATGTTTCAAAATTTATACTCAAAAGTACTTTGAGATACAAAATTTTTGCACTACAAAGGTGATAACTCCCGATATTTTCTTAAGCACGATAAAATTACTCATAAATCAAATTATATATATCCCTACAAGTATCATGAGACCATTTTCCTACAAGCTGGTATAAACTTTTGACGAGGATTCCTTGATATCGATAACTAGATTTCTAGTGCGTGCTAGCTTGTACAACTACTATGTACTTGGGACTTATTAGTGCAGCTTATTAATCATTATGACGTATGAAAGGCAGAATTTAGCACTAGATTCTGACGGCTCTTCCGGACCATATATGTGTTGTATACTACTGTATATATTATATAGTATGGTATAGTATAGTATATATACTTGGGCGGAGGTTATGCGGCGGCGGAGGAGGGCGGCTGCGGAGGCGGCGCGGTCGGCCTGCGAGATGATGCAGGCGGCCACCCACTGCCTCCGGCGTCCGCAGCAATAGGTCGACGACGATGACCCTGCAGCAGCGTCGAGCTGCATTAAGCGGAAGGCGTGGGCCAGCAGCCTGACCCTCTCCGCCGCGACCTCCAAGTAGGCGGCCTTGTTGGCCCTGACCTCCTGCGTGGCCAGCCGCGGGCAGGGAAGCAACACAGCCAGCAGCGCAGCCACCACCCCGAGCGCCGTACACGCCACCACGTTCGCCGGGTGCAGCAGCACCGCCCCATCTCCATCTGACCGCCGCATGCTCTCCTGCCTGAACCTCGCCACGTATATGATGATTATCTGCCCCAGCGCTATCCGCTTCGCCACCGCCCCCGACCCCGGCAGCGCCACTGCAAACGTGCTCAGCGCCACCACCACCGTCGTCGCCACCACCGACTCCCCGGCGCCGGTGCGGTGCGCCAGCCACAGCGGCAGGACCGACGGCACGGCGCCCATGGCGGTGGCCTGGACTGCGCTGAGGGCGGCGCGCACGGCGCTGCCGAGGGTGGCGTCGACGACTATGATCACGGTGACGACGTAGGAGAAGGCCGGGAAGGTGAGGTGGCAGCGGATGGCGGGCGGGGCGTAGATAGAGGCCACGCCGACGATGGTGCAGGCCAGGGCGGCGCGGAAGCCCGAGGCTAGTGAGGAGCGCCAGCGGCGGCGAGGCTGCAACTGAGCCATGATTGCTATATCGTCGGTGGCCGGCGATGATGGCATGTTCTGATGATTACGTTACGCTAGTACGTACTCACCTATATATCTATGAAACGTATATGCATCGATTGATCGATCATCCGCAGCTTATGATCGATGCATCGCTCGCGTGCATGCGCCATATATATATTGGAGTTGGAGCTCCATCAGCTCGATCGCGTCAGCAGCTAGCAACCGCGCGCTGTCCTGTTAGGTCTGCAATCGCATATTTTTTAAAGTAAAATAAAGTAGAGGAGTAAAGTAGGAGCTTGTTTCTTTCAACCATAAATATTTTTAGTGGCCACTCTTGCTGCTCCACTGCTTTTGGAGCAAACTTAATTAGCTAGCTGACCTCACTATCCATGCATCCATTCAACCATCGATGTTGATATCGATTGATCATCCGTAACGAATTAGTGTAATTTTGCGATGGAATTGAAATTCTTTACCATGCATCGATGATCTAACGTACACATAAATTGGGTGTCTTCCACCTGGATACGCACGGAAACAACGTACGTGTGGATGCTAGCAGCTGCTATATCCATTAATGCACGGTGCATATATACATGGGATGCGGCCAATAGATCAGCGATCAATTAATGCAAATTACAGGGCCATCCGGACATTTCAAAAGACCAGCTGTGGAGAATGGATCGATCGGTGGATGGCTGCAGGAGAGCATGAAAGGTTGAAATGGCATATATGCATATGCAGCTAGCTCACAGTCATACTGCACCAAGCATTCATTGATTCATATATCCTGCACGGTTAATTGAAGAGATCTGGAGCTATACCAACTTGACATAACTCTTATGGTCAATTGGAAATACTCAAATTAATATCATCAGCCTCTACGAGTCTATTATGTGGCAGAATAAAATTTCTAGCTACCACCTACGACGATACAAATCAATGTTAGAGAAATTTTAGAAATTATGATGTCACCGAATAGATACGCGCATGCATGTTAGTAGCCTAATTTGATGTTTTATTGAAGGATGAAAGCATCACCGATGTCACACAAACATCACCACCTATAAGTTCTTACTTTGTCATGCTCCTTTGCGTCCACCTTTTATTCAGGGATAGGAGCTGAAAGATGACTCAATCGTGTGTTCATTGGTTCTCCATCCCACGGTGAGAGAGCAAGGTGCCCAATGAATAGCAAAACTAATATTCCTCTCGTTCCATATTAGAAGACTTATTGTTCTTGGCTAAATTCATACGTATGCTAATGAATCTAGACATATACATATGCAAAAAATATATATTGATACGTAGATAAATCTAGACAAACATAGAAAATCTTATAAATATAAAATAAATGAAGTATGTTACTATTATTATTCTAAAAGAAAATGTTTCGAGTAATTAGCTAGCTAGCCGTACGTACGTGCGGTACCTTTTCAAGTATAGACGATGTTACGGATGTCCCTAGGTGAAGCCGGAACGGCAGGACAGAATCGCAGACATGCATGCATACATATTGTCTTGTTGCTTTTGGCCCTTGAGGTGCATGGAAGGGGCAAATGCATCTCCAGTAATACCTAATTTGTTCCACTGCCTGTTGCCTGCAGCATGCATCATCCACACATTCTCTCTCTCTCTATATATATTTTACATGCATGCATGTTGGCCAGCATACCTAGAACAAAGTTGGTTAAAGCTATATATCGATCGATCGAGCATCCAATATTCCATTAAACTTCCGCGCGCGCGCGCGCGTATGTGTGTGTGTATATATATATTCGCTCAGCTCGTTGCTAGTTGATATTATCTGGTGTATGCCTAGCTTGCACACAAATTATGCTAACCCCACACACATATCTATTCCTATTTACATACTCAATCCCTATAATTCTATAATTATTGTTGTTTTGAATAAAAGTATGGTCAAACTTTTAAAATTTAATTATTCATAACTTTTAAAATATTTAATTTTAAAACACTATGACAACATGTATATAGATGGGTCATTAAGAGTATTTTAATAAAAGTAAATATTTATTTATTTTTAATATATTTAATAGAAAATCATAATAAAAGATAGATATAGAAGATCTTATCGTTGTCTTAAATGACAAGAATTATTAAACTAGATGGACTGCATATTGTGCTAGCTTTCTTGACTGCTTTCTATTTCCAATTTAGCAATTGCCAATTGCCAAATTGGTCACTGCATATGTATACAACTCTTTTTTAAAATATAATTTCAACCGCATATATATACAACTCTTTTTTAAAAAATAATTTCAACCGAGCCCAAACCCCACTATACTCTGCAGACATGCTGTGGTTGATTAAAGCGTCTCAGCCACTTGTTTAATTTCTAGCGGACTACATATATATGTGAAAAAGCTGAGATTCTCGATAGCTTTTTACTTGACCACCCAAATATAAAATTAAGAGCATCCCCAGCTGTGCATCCATCCCATCCTCCTTCAAAAAATAGAGAATGAAGGGTAAAAATTTAGCTTCAGCAGAACATCTATCATATCCTGTATTTTTGGATGTCATCTATATTAAAAGAGAGAAACTCTATATTTGGATGTTCTCTCTGCATCCTCCAAAGAGATGTGGATGATGACAGATATGGATGATCTGCTGGAGTGCAAAGAAATATGAGAGATAAAACTGTTTTAGATGATCATCCAAATAAAGATATATATGACCAAATTTAGATGAGCTGATGGAATGCTCTAATGGCTGTCATTTCATATCCATTCCTTTCTTAATTACTCCTATTAAAAAAAATCTTTTGTTAGTTACTAATATACCCTTATATCCTACTTAATAGCAATTTGCTTCACTGAGGTTGAGCCACGTCACTCGGAATTAGGAAAACGGTAGGATTAGATCCTAATGGGTGGATTTTATCAAAAGGGCTATTTAGCAAACGTTTGTGTGCCATAGTTCCATGCGAACACTAGCAATCTTTTTTGGCATATAACTTTTGTTTATACATATAAAGTTTGTAGCATCATTGTTGTTTATAGATATAAAATTTACATATTCGATTTGAGTTTAAACTAAAATTTGATTTATAATTTTAAATTCAAATGTTTATATACCTACATTAAAAAAATTATATGTACAAAGTTTATATACTTAAAGTTTATACATAAAATTTGATACGCTTAAAATTTATACATGTAAAGTTTATATGTCTAAAATTTATATATGTTAGTTAGACAAGGTGTTCGTACGGAGATCATCCACGCGAACGTTCGCTAAATAGACTCACCTGATTTTATCCCCTCTTTCTCCGTCTGGTGGGTGCAGTCCAATTTGTTTGCACACGGAAAGCCCAATTTTGATGAGCAATGCCACCGCGAGACGGATGATTGCTCCCTGCGCGCGTGTCGCCTTGCCCCCTGAACCTGAATGAACGCGCGCGCTAGCTAGCACCGTTAGCATTTCCTCTTCCTGTCGAGGACTATCCCCACTTCTCCGATCTGGATGGTTGGCTGGCTGCCATAGAGTCACCTGCTTCCTCGGCTGCTCACCTCCTACGACACCTTTTCACATTCTTCATCCTTGATACTCCCTGCCAACTTTTTTATTTGACGCCAATGTCAAACATTTTCATAGGGAGGGAGTATTTGATAGTTGGTTCATATTAACCTTTCTTTTTCTTTCTAGCAGATTACCTTATTGCTTACTACCTCCGTCCTAAAATAAGATCGTTTTCAGTTTTCTGATACAATGTTTTGACTCTTTGTCTTATTAAAAAAAATTTGTGATTAATATTTTTTATTCTTACTAAATGATAAAATATGAATAGTACTTTTATGCATGACTAATTTTTTAAGTTTTTATATAAAATTTTTAAATAAGACGAATGGTCAAACGTTGGACACGGAAAAACAAAAAATAAAGTTATTATGGGACGGAGGTAGTAGATTTTATCACCCTCTTCTTTTTCTACCTTCATATTTCATGTATTTCTCCTTTATGACAATTCCGGTTGTCCTGTCCTTGATTAAGAAGGTGTTTTCTGAAAATGTGGACGCTACCATCTTTCTTTTCCTAATTTTCCCCAACAAAATATCATTAGGTGGTTTGAATGTATCCAATGGATGTATTGCATGAATTGATTTGATAGAGAACAAAACATAAGTGCACACATGGAAACAGCGCGCAGGGAGATCAATCAAAGTTTCCTTTGTCTAAAAATTTGATGATACTCGATTCTAAACATTTACACACATGATATTTTTTTTCTTACCTCTGTTAAATTTGTCAACATACGTTAGATCTCATCGGCTTTTGAAATATTGTTTCGTATATTTTTACTTTTTTGTTAAAAAACCTTATCTTTTGGTTTTATATTTGATTACATTCTGTTAACTGAATTGTTAATTCCACGTTGCCTATGTTTTACCTTTTTTCTATAGTTTTAGGCAATTTTGATGTACACTTGATGCAGCCTTCCCATGCTCAGCTGATAGAGTTTGTTGCTCTAGATGGTAGATTCATGGGTTGTAAGGCGCTATGACTTGATCAAGTGATCCATTCACTACTACAGATAACACCTTCGCACGCGGTCAAAACTCATTTTCGCTGGCGGTTTGTATGGCCCTCCTAGCTCTTTATGTTTGTGATAATTGGCTTTAGGATATAATAGAAATCGGTGAGTGTGTTTCATAGAATCCTGCTAAGAACTTCTCTTATTCTAGGTGGACATCTCTATACAATTTATTGTTAATAAAAAAACGATTTCTCTGGTCATTTAATCTATATATACTACTCATGATGGTCCAATCATTGGAATGCCTAAGCGAAAAACCTAGCTCAAAAAAATTAAATGTGATTTTGTTCTCTTGAAGTGTGTGCTCAAGTGTGTATCTCAAAATTTTTTTCTCAAATTTTGCCTTCAGAAAAATCCTCAACAGTCTGGATAACAATCTCCAATTCCAAATTCAAATTTCTAGTCCAAACTTCCCAAAAATCAACTCCAAACCAAAATATGTTTTCTTGTTATTTGCGCCAAACCTCTCGTCAACCCAATAGCCCTTTCGCCACTGCACCCTTTCCCTATGCCAACTTCACTAGCCCACTTGCGCCACTCAACCTATCGTGGCCCATGAGGCATACTTTCTCACATACACTCGCCTAAGCAGCCGTCGACACCCTTGGGATCACGTGTCAGGACCGCCTCCCGATCCCAACATGGCATGCCCACCTATCAACCTCTCCGACCTGCCACCTCATCCTCCATCCTCCTCCTCCGGTCGCCGCACATCGCTGTGCTCCTACATGACCCAATACCGCCCTGACTGGCTGACTCACTGCACCTTTCTCCTCTTTCTTCGTCCGATTCCCATTGTTGCCTCCCTCTGGAATCCATGCTGCAGCTACTGTCTCTATTTCATTGTCTTTGAACATCCACCATTGCTTCCATTGCTATGCTCTGTTCACTCGTGCTAGCACCGACCTATCAAATGTTACGTCTGTCTCCTCGAGCGCTGCATGTGCCCATGCCGCCACTCCTTAGCTAGTGGAAGAATAAAGAAAACATAATTAAGGACTTAGAACTCTTTAGTTATATGGCAGATGAGATCAATAGGCTTTTAACTAAAAATGAAAGCTACATGACCATATCATAATTACAACAATGAAATTCATGTGAACAACTGAGAGTTATATAGTACTTTAATTTCATTTCCACATTAAACGAGGCCTTCATCTAGCCTCCAAAGGATGATCCAACTGTCAAGAATTTTGGGATGATGGGCTCAACGCATGTTGAGCTCTTGGTTCTAACCTATGTAGGATATATTGATAAGCGCAGGAAAGATATTAATTCTAAATGTTCATCACCGAGAGGATGTGCAACTGTAACACATAATCCCTCCTTTTTTTTTACTTATAAGTCGCATTGGGTTTTTTCTAAGTCAAATCTTATTAAGTTTGGCCAAGTTTATAGAAAATATACTAATATCCATAACACAAAATTAGTTTAATTAAATCCACCATTGAATTTATTTTCATGGTATATTTATCTTTTTGCTAAAAGTATTGCTATATTTTTTTAAAACTTCATCGAACTTGAATAAATATTGCTATAACTTGTTGAGCTTTTCATTCCAACTTATAGGATAAGTAACATACCTGAATTATGACAATGAAATGCACTGTTATGGGATGGACAGTTAGAAGGTGTCGTATTCCTAACTTCGAAACTATTACACATATTACTACCCCTTGGGGTCTATTTCTGGCCATCATAAGTGGATCGGTACTAGAGTTACATATTTGATTACATGATTCTTCTCTTAAGAGAGTAATTTGTAGGGGTACCACATGGATTTTACATAGGTATAGGCCTTTCTGGGCCAACCATAATATGCACCCACTTGATGGACCTTCGTGGGGCACCATTTATCTTCTAACGTTGGCCTTAATCTCCCTAAAGGTTTCTTTGGCAAAGACATAACCTTCGTCGAAGGTGTCACCACCAGTCGACGGTCCTTCCTATTGAAGGCTAAATCTTAGAAGAGGTCCTATCACCTCGAAGGCCCACATGGCCATTTCATAATTCAGCCTACTTTAGGCTTCTAATGGGTCGGTACTTGGCCTCAAATCCAACATCAATCGAGGCTTCCATGTAACCCTCTAAAGGAGGATCCAATGGTCAAGATTTTTAGAGTGACATGGCTCAATGCATATTAAGCTTTTGGTTACTGTATAGAATATATAGATAAGAGCGAGGGAGGTATTAAGCCTAAATGCTCATTAAGTTTGACCAAATTTGTAGAAAAAATAGTGATATCCATAATACCAAATTAGTTCAGTTATGTCGATCATCGAATATATTTTTATGATATTTATTTTATGTTGAAAATATTTCTATATTTCTAATAGAGTTGGTCAACTTTAAATAGATTTAACTTACCGTAAACCCAAAGTGACTTGTAATATAAAACGGATGGACTAAAGATATATCAAAAGATATATCAAAGTATATTATTATTAATTGGAATTAACTAATTAATTAACTATAAAACTTTATATAATTTTTGAGTGAAAATCCTTCAAATTTAAGGACATGCAGTATATTGGAGCGTAATTATTATTATATTATAAGAATTCAACCAATTAAATGAAGCGCACGGCATGTTGGCTAGGCGTGCGCATTAGGTCCTAATAGTCAATCACCGGCTAGCTCACACGTTGTGCAGAATTTTTCCACCTCCCCATGAATCTGAATGCAATCCGGCCAATGATCCAGTAATTGGAAGTTTTGGATAAACTAAAAAGAATGGTCTGAAGTTTTATAGCAAATCCACAGATGGAGTGAACATACATTAGGTGTCGTCAAGACGAGGATACATGTTTGGTTGGCGCGTCGTGCTTGGCCTTGAGCTGCGTCTCCGTCTCCGTCTCCGTCTCGGAGTCCGATCTTTGGTGGAGCCAGTGGACGATGTCGCAGAAGACGGCATCGATGTTGTCGGGGAGCTCGCCGGAGGTGAGGGCGTGCCACATGCCCGGGTAGAGGTTGAAGGTCTTGTCGGCGGAGGAGGCGGAGCGGAAGAGCAGGTCGCTGACGGAGGGGTCGGTGACCCGATCGGCGGCGCCGTGGAGGAGGAGGAAAGGGAGGGAGACCTGGGGAAGGATGGAGGACTCGAGGAGGAGGCTGACGCGGAGCAGCTCGTAGGCGGTCTTGAGGCGCGGCCTGTCCTTGTAGCACAGCGGGTTCCCGCGGATTTCATCTCTCTTCCATTGCATCCTGTACGCCAGGTCTATCACGTCATTTGTTGGCACCACGCGCCACGTCGGGATGATGCTCGTCATCATCTTCAGCACGCTCACCACCACCGGATGCGGCCTCATCTCCTCCGCGATCTATATATGTACACTTAGTTAATTTGCATTTGCGTTCATTGTTAACAGTACTTACGTAACGTACTCAATAATCAATTCATTAATCTCCCACTGCCGGTGCCGGCCGGCAGCGTAGAAAACGAGAAAGAGACAGATTGGTGGATGCATGACAGGTCCGCAGACGCGTAACTAAATAGTCGTTAAAGAAAAGTCAATAGTCAAAAGTAAGATGGAGAGTAGTTATGGTGGGAGGACCTTGCACATGGGCGCGACGAGAATGGCGCCGGTCCAGAAGACGGGGCGCATGCGGTGGAGCAGCAGCGCGACGGCGCCTCCCATGGACTCGCCGAGGAGGAATCTGCGGGGGAAGGATGCGGCGACGGCGGCGAAGAAGGCGTCGCAGTCACGGACGAGGGCGTCCATGTCGGGGACGTATCCCTGGAGGCCGTCGGAGTGGCCATGGCCCTCGTAGTCGATGCCGTAGACGGCGTAGCCCGCCCGAGCCAGGCGCTCCGCCGTGCCGCGCATGGTGACGCTGCACTCCACGGCGTAGCCATGGCAGAGGCACACCACGCCTCGGGGCTTCGTCGGAATCCAGCTGCAGGTGAAGAGCCGCATCCCGCGTGAGTTCACCACCGAATCCTCCGAGTACAAGTACCCTTCATCGCTGCTGCTGCTCATCGCCCTCTCCGATCCGATCCTAGGTAGGCAGCTAATTAACCAATGAATGATCGATCGCGAGCAGAGGATCGGAGGCAGTAGTAGATCGACCGACTCAAGGATCAAAATTAATTTAAAGAAGCTAATTAATAGGGAAGGAAGGCCGGAGCGGAGAGACGTACACCAGGAGTACATATATAATACAAATCCAACCAGGAAAACAAGGGGATCAATAATATATGGGCCGCGTCCGTCGTCGTTGATGCGCGCGCTGGATGTATATATTTAATTACTAATTATTACGAGTGCTAATCGATCGGTTTTGAACGTGCAGTGCGCGCGTGCAACACGTGGACCGATATCCACATATAATCTCAATTTCATTCAAACCTTGTAATTAATAACCAACTAATAAATTAATCTCTTTGTTTTTTTGGTTTAATTTGGTCCTTACAAAAGAATAAAATATTGCACCATATATCCCAAGGCGTCCGACCTGTCGGACTGTTCCGTGTATCTGTCATTCAGTTATACGTATCCCTATCTCGCGATGCCTGTCAACATCAACCTCCTGCCGGCCTGTATATAATTAAGGTGTTCGGTATCTTCCAAATTCAAACCTTGCATGACCAACAAACTACGTATTGTAATTAATTAAACCGTTTGAGATAGCATACTAGCTAGTTGTTTGAGGGTATTAATAAATGAATTAACTTTTAACAAATTTAAAGCTTTCGTAAGAGTATTTAAAAAATTATTAGATAGTGTTTTTTTTTCGGAATTCATGGAACAGATCATTTGCAACCTGGTGAAGCATGGAATTTTTTTTTAAAAAAATATCCAAATCCAAAAATCAGAAAAGAACATGCATGCATGACCTTAATTATTAGTATGTTTTCAATTAATTAGCTATTATACATAAGCACAAAATTAAGTGCCGCTAATTGCTTGTTTTGAGATATATGATGTCTTCAGTTCAGTTAGGATGTAATTAATTGTTAAGCTTTTCTCAGTACAAGGTTTTGTTACGCGGTTTTCTGTAGTGTCATGTCATCAAAAATGTGCACGAATTAAATAAGCTCTCAGTGTGGCTAACATATTACTACCTATGTTTCATAATATAAGACTCTATAATATTAACTAAATTTATATATATGTATACTAATAAATCTAGATATAGTCAAAATGTTTTATAATATGAAACAGTGAAAGTTGATTTAAATATGTGGAGAGATGAAACAAATTTCTCTCGGTGGATGTTTCAATCTAGTTTCATAGTCTAGTTAAATATGTACCCTAAGTTTTATCCCTACAAAACCCAACTTCACTCCCTCATCATATAAATTCCATGTTATACTATTATCTTTATGTATGTGGTACGATATTGATAAGATTAAAATCTTTATAAAACTTGTATTGAGAATTGCCTTATAGAATTGCAGCTTGCAGTGATGATGCCCTTTCATCTAGCCACCTAATGATATCTGCAAATACAACGTCAATATTCTCCGTGGGTTCACCGGACGTGAGAGCATGACACATCCCCGGGTACAGCTTCATCATCTTGTCTTTGCTCTCCGCTAACGTGTAAAGTGCCTCGCTCACTGACGGATCCGTCACAGCATCGTCACCACCATGGACTATGATGAATGGCAGCGTAACCTGCAATTATTTTGTATAATATAGATATGACTTTCACTCACAAGTATATAATAAAAAATCATCTTCAAAGGTCTATTAATTAGGAGATGGATTTTCATCGCTTAGGTGGATATCCACTTATTTCTTGCATGTTATGCAAATAGTCATAAAAAATGATAATATGGATAAATATAACATATAAATATCATTGCATAAACATGTAAGTTCAAATTCGACTTCTATGAGTCGTAGAAATAACAAATTAAACCAAAACTAGTATAAACTCATTCACAGTTAAATTTATTATTTTTGTTATAACTTGTAGAAGTCGAATATGAATTTGTATGTTTGTGGACTAATGTATCTTATATTAATATATATTTTTCAATTTTTTCAATAATTATTTAGGTCACATGCAAGAAAGCAGTGGATATCTAAACAAGTGATGAAAATATTTTACCTATTTATAATTACCAGTTGTCTTGAGAAATGCTATTTTTTTTTACAATTATATATCTCAAATAAGCAAAATAGAAAAGTATGGATGTACCACGACCAAAGCTATTTTTGTAATAAACAATACATCAGTGACTAAACTATAATATGTCATCCACAAAGTTCAACTCATTATGATATTATTAATTTAACGTCGAATATTGCCTTTACCTTGTCAAGGTTGCTTTCGATATCCAAACTTGCCATAAAAAGTTCATAGCCTGTCTTTAGCCTTGGCCTTCCCTTGTAGCAATAAGGATTGTTTCTTACCTAATTATAAATATAAATTTAAATTATTGACAGTTTGATGAGACTAAAACGAAGTGATGTAAGCATAGATCGCTGGAGGTTTTTAAGGGCATGAAGTCAAGCAATCTTCTAGGAGTATGGCCATGGTGGCAGCTAGGAGAGAAAGATGCATAGGCTAGTTTAAGTCCAAGCTGCCCAAAGGCATATGCTAAAGTGAGTGGCTTAATTCAAATTCAAATTCTTGAATGATCAAGCCTTTGGACAACACATGCTCCAAAAGAGAAATCAGGGAATTTGGAGCGGGTAAATTCATGCATGCCAGGTATAGCTTAATACCCAGTCTTTCATGTAGTTGGAGCTACATGCATACATGGAATTGGTAATACGAGATATGTTTTCCTACTTAATTTGCATGAGAAATTAGGAATAGGGTTGCATGATGTTTGGTGGCCTATTTTGAGTTTCGTTGGGATTGGGATTGAGCAAAGGGTTTGTTACATCCACAAGATTTCATTTTTATTCACATCTTGTACTCCAAAACATCAATCATGCATATGCTAGAATTTAATCTCTATTCTCTAATGGTCTCAACAAATTTAATAATAGTTCGATAGATCAACTAAATGATCCCTCGCCCCTTCTACACTTTCATGTTAATTCAATGCGGTTCATATCTTTTTTCTTTCCCATACCTCTGCACGCCATTCCTCGTTTTTAATTGCCCTATCAATCACATCTCCGCTGGGAATAATTTGCCAAGTAGGAATCACATTGCTTAGCTTGCTTAATATTGTTATCACAATTGGACGAGGCTTCATATCTTCAACAATCTGAATCACAGGTTGTCGTCATGGTCAACTCAATGAAATTTATGAACATATATTACCACAAGATGTCTCATGTGCATCCTTGCAACCCTATAGTGCTTTCCTACTTACTCCCTCTATATGTAAATGTATGACGTTGGTTAACTCAATTTTAAAGTAACCAACGTCAAACAAATAAAATTGGGGGAGGGGGGGTATTTTATCAAAACTTGGTGGAAAAGGAGAAACTGTAAACTTGCCGCATGGCATGTGTAAAAAAAGAAAAGCACCAGTCAACAGTACTTTTCTCCTTCTTTATTTTATTATTCTAATTAGCATAATGTCTCTTTTTAATTTGTCTGCATGCATGTCCCCATGTGATTTAAAAAAAATGTGGTCTGGCAAATTGATTAATTTGTACCTATCCCATAAAATTATTTGATATTTTCTAGGCCTATTTACACTCAACTAGCAGAAAGCAAGTACCATGAGGCTACAAAGCACATAAATATTGATATACTGCCAAATTGGTGTTGGAAGTACATATGTCTTCAAATATTGAAACAATTTTTTGAGAGGATAATGCACATTTATTAGAGAACACTTAAGTAAGCAACCTTGCACATGGGGGCAACCAAAATGGCACCATCCCAATATGTGGGTTCCTTCCTGTGAAGCATCAGAACAACTGCTCCCCCCATTGACTCGCCAAGCAAGAATCTCTGTTTTCTCCTGTGCTCTGCTTTCTCTAGTACAAAAGAGAAATATGATATATTTTTCAATCTAAATTTTATAATCAATCCCCACTCGTATCAATCTTCTTATATATACATGTAATACTTGTTAGGAAAGTGTGTGGATTTCTAGTGCTCTGTAGTTCTACATGTATCATTTTCTCAAAAGAGAAATAACATACTTTCAAAAGAGAATCTTCGTTTGTGGAGATAATATAATTTTATTTGAAACTCACATCTAATCTAAGTAAATTACCGATATAATTATATTTTTCTTAACTAAAATCTTGTCCAATGTATGGCTTACTAGCTCCATAAACTATGGAGATGGAGAGGCGTAGTTAGACAAGGTTATTTAATATTGAAATTAGTTATATGGTTCCCTATGTACTTAATGACATATATCATATCTGAATTTTGTGATAGTATTTTAACAAACATGGATATCAATAATGTGCGGTTTCATGATTTTAGAACTAGAATTTGCAACATAGCTCCTTTGCTCATAATACATAGTTTTAAATTAAGCATATAAGACATAAAAAATACATACTATTTCAATATAACACTATCACTTGCACTAAATGGCATTTATTTTTATAGGAGGCTAACTTTGCAACAAACATGGGATGAATATCCAAAATAATACTCCCTCCATGCATGAATGTATGACGTTGGTTCAATTTTGAACCAACCAATGTCCTACAAATAAAATGGGAGGGAGTATGAGTGAGGCCAATTAACTTATGTTCAACATACCGCAAATAGTTGTAAAATAATTAGAGCAATCAGACACAACATCGCTGAAGCTGTTAATATAGCCTTGAAGACCATCGGACTTTCCATGGCCCTCATAATCCAACCCATGCACCACAAATCCAGCCTCTGCCAAGCGCCTGCCTGTGCCTGAGTGATCAATAATCCATCAACTTACTCCTAGTTCAATGTTTTTTTGTTATGCCTTAATATTAATATATAATTAAAATAAAAATACACAAGCAAAAAAGAGAAAGATATCATATTATTGTTTAACATGTCACATATATTTACACTTGTGTAATGTTCATTTGGAACCAACAAATGTGCTTTTTATAATCCTTATATAGGAACTGTAAGATACAAAAAAATTAGTGCTAAGTTTTTCAGATCAAGATCAAGATACTAAGTTATACCATAAATTTACACTATAGATTATAATACTTGATGGTAGCTCCTAAAGGGCCATAAAATATCTCTCAGCACTTTATTCAAGCTATTTTAATTTATATAATTACATTGAAGGAACAACAACAGTTATATTACTTACCTCTCATTGAAATACTGCACTCCATTGCATATCCTAAAACATTCGAGCAAATAGAATGATAGTAAGAGGGTATAACAACAAATTATCCCATGTGTTTAGCTACCACTGCACTTAAAATTTCAGAGTAGCATATTATTAGTAGCTTGCATTACCATGGCATAGGAAGACTAGAGCTTTTGATTCATTATTTAAAGGGCTCCATTGGCATGCAAAGAGTTTCATTCCACGCATATTTGAAACATATTCCTGCATGCAACCAGTGTAAAATTTACACAAAATCTTCCAATCACATATTAGAAATAAAACCTTGAAAAGCATGAAAAACAATGAAACATTTGATGGTTGTGCTTCAATTTCTTACACTAAAAGGACGATCACTATTATTCATATACAGTTAAATCATATCCTCGAAATAAGGTTTGATACAAGGAAATCAACGAACCTCTTCATATTTGATAGTATCCTCTGCCATTTCCAATTTGAAGGATGCCATGTGGCCATGTCTAGAAACTTACATTTAAGCAATCCGTGTTAGACAATGGTCAAAGAGCTAATTCTGTAAGGAATGGCCTAAGGGCATCGATCAGTTATTCAAAGTGTGAGGATAGTTTTAAAAATGTGTCTTTTGTGTGTGGTGTTATTTGCATGCATGCATGGAACTATAAATGGAATCTGGTTAAGGATGCAATATACCTAAGTTTAGTTTACAAAGTTTGTCACAATTAGCTTATCCTAAATTTGAGACACAACATTTTTTGCCGTACCCACGACAATGCCATACATTTATTAACAAGAGGAATTTACATTAAGTGAGAAGCCAAGTATTTGAGGGTTAGCCGCATGGATGCCTAAACTCATGCGTGCAAAAAATCGTTAATAGAACATATAACAGTTGATGCCTAGAGATCTCGATCACACCGAGTAGTTACTACGATCGTAGCTAATATATTACAGTGGATAGAGATGAAACCCCCTGGTGGCATAACGGTAGATTGGATTTCCAATTGTTTGCTACCACTTGTTTTGAAAAATCTAGCAAAACGAGGAACATATTTTTTACATGGAAAACTCCTCCAAGATGTAGATAAAAAAATAGGGACATCGACCAGCAATAAAATATACGAATAGATGATTACAATATATGAGAATAAGAATAGGTCGTTGCACCCTTCATACGTAGCTTACAAGGGATATATAAAGGATAAAAAGGCTAAGAGTTATAATAGAAAAAGAATAAACTTTCATACTAAAAAATCTTGATTTTGGAAGTTGCGCAACTAGCGTTTGATTTTGGAGATTTTGTTTTCTGGTTAGAGGAAGACATGGACTTTTAACTTTTTTGCCACTCTTTATCGGGTGGGTTTAATCCCTCTCACAACACTATGTGAGAGGAGTGTGGCAAATCCGTTGTAATTCACATGTAAGACTAACAAAACATTATTTTTTTAGTAAGACAAGACTACATATAATTTGCAAGCCGCTAGGATACAAATATTATGTAGATTCTTGCTAAATATATGAAAGTTCAAGTGCAATTAGTTTGGCTTTGGTGATTATTGAGAAATCCAATTATATGACAATTTTATAAGTATTCTTTGTATACTCTCATTCGGATATGAATATTGAAATGGTAAGAGGTATGTAATATACTCCTCATATTCTAAACCTTCCTGTCGGGTCTAAAGCATAGCATGAACTCTTTCATTACCCTATATCATTTATGTGCATATCTCTGCCTCAAGAACATATGTATGCACATTTTAGGGGGAACTTAAACTATATTTGTTATATTGTTTTATTGATCCATTTATCATTCCATATCTATGTGAAATCTATATGCTTATACTAGGTTGTCGTTCATCACCAAAAAGGAAAAGATCTAAATATCTTTAGTCAACAATTGGTGTAATTGTTATTTTGGTGATTTATAGTGAAACGGTTTATAGAAAAACGATTTTGTGTCTAATCTTGTTTAGTCTCTTTGCATTGATAACATGGAGATGACGAATGTATGGACTTATTACTACGTCTATAATTCTTAACAATGCATTTTATTCTTTTTTAGGATAAACTCCCATTGATTCTTCTATAAATATGCATATTGATGCTTCAAGTAAATATCTTTTATGCATATATTTCGATGGGGTAAATCCTAAACATTCATGTATTTGATCCAATTCAATCACTCACATTTTACTCGGAGAAAATTCCTAATGTACACCTCCAAACTCAGCCAATTCCTTGTATGCACCTCAAAAATACCCAATCTCAAGTGTGCCCTCAAATTTTTATTTCGAACCCTTCCATACCCCTCTCGTCAAGTCTCCGTCAAATAGCTTGTTGGATTTTAAAAAAAAAACATATTGCCTTATCGAAACCCTACTAAGCACACCAATCTGTCTCCTGCCTATAGCGCCGCCGCAACTCTCTCTCCTCTCATCTTCACCGAAGTGGGCAGCGACAGCTCTGGGCTGCAGCGGCCTCTCCATAGCCCAGCGATGGCTCCCCAGCTCGTGCGGCGGCGGCCTCCGGCTCGGAGACGGTCCCCAACCAGTGCGACGGCAATGGCTCCCCATCTTGGGCTCGGCGATGGCTCCGGATCTTGGGTGGCGACGCTGGCATCCCAGGTTTGTGCACCATCTCTGCATTCTCAATGGGCACAATGGACATTTCAAAGCAAACTAACACCAAAACTAAAGGAGACTTGACGAGAGGGGGTGGAAGGGCTCGAAATGAAAATTTGAGGGCCCATAAGGGATTGGGAATTTTTGAGGTGCATACAATGGATTGGCTAAATTTGGAGGTGTGCATAAGGAATTTTCCCTAATTATTAAATTGAGCTTACTTTGGAGTATATGACACCTATGGTGTTGATTATTTTCGTAAATGTATTCATTATCTTTTTATATATGTGATTGGCTAGTCAACAAATGGAGGCCGATAACCGGATCATTGGAACTAATATTTTCATTGAGTTGAATGAGAGAAATAGGTCCTAGATTTTAAAAATGTATTGATTCTAAAGTAAGATCATGTCACCCAAAAATACCAATGATGACAAACTAAAGATTTTGGGTATAAAGTGGCTACCCATGGTAAGATGGTGAAGGGCAAGCGATACTCAGTCTCGATGGGCCATGTGGTGGTGAAGGGTAAGCTAGAGGATTGGTGCCAAGGGACCAAATCCAGTGGTGAAAAGCGACTGAATACTTTGTTGTGATGGATCGTGCAAGACCATTAGAAATTACAAGTCACCCACATCAACCATTCGAAGAATAAAAAGGTGAAATGATTTTGGCATCACGATATCTCATGATCAACGAGGAGGATAGCAAGGCATTCGTATTGGTATAAATCTCTTCTATTTACTTTTAAGTATAAAATTACAACCTTTTAAGTTGTATACAACGTTGATGTGTTTGTGTATGTTTCGGTGCTCAAATTGATCTACCCAAGTGCTAACATGAGTGAAAACCAAGTTTTGATGTATCCTTTTTGAGTGCTTTTAGAGCTTAGCTTAGGTTTGGTTGGATAGCCATCTGAGTGAGCTTTTCATAATGTCTAATATAATAAAAAATGAGCTCCAAGCAAAGAGCCTTGCCCAATTTACCTCTCTAACATCCGAAGTTCCATTAAGGGTGGAAATTCAATTAATTCCTGATGAAAGTTCCGTTTGAAGTTGATTCGACTTTGTTGCATCTATTAAGAAAAATAACATAATATTCATTAGGTTTTAATGTAATTTTCATATGTGCAAAATCCTATATTGAGATATTGGAATACATTGGAAGTTTAGTTTGAAATAATGAAATTCTATTATGTGTATAATGGCTAGTTTAGAGGGCTCGGATATTTAAATTCCTCCATCACTCCATCCCGTGGGGCTATGATTTTGAAGAGAAACACCTATCTAAAGCCAAATAGCTCATCCTCATTCTCTACCTTGGTGATATCTCTTCGTGATAGTGATTTTGGAAGGAGGTTTGTTTCAATCCAACAAAAAGTAACAAAAAGCAACAAAAAACACCTAGAGGTACCGGTACCTCGTGGTACCAAATCGTTTCTAATTATTGGATCTAACAGTGCACATCCTATTCAGCCAGATCTAATGGTGGGAAACGATTTGGTACCTCGAGATACCTTTTGTTGGACCGAAGCAAATCTCTGATTTTCAACACTAGCTAGCTATACGTCCAATAGGAAACCACTAGCTAGATCCGATTTCATATTTATCATGTACTGCTCCTTAGTACGGAAGCTGGTTTTTATCGCTATCAGTTTAGGAGAGACCTTCGTCTCCAAGAGTAGCAAACACAATCAAAGATCTTTTAATATGAACTCAAGTGCTCAATGGATACAGTGAAGCTCACTGGCTCTCTACTTTCCGTTCTCTCAATCCAACTCTCTCCTCTTTTTAAAGAGACTTGCTCCGATCCAATAAAAAATACCCGATTATACGTATAACTAGCTAGTGTTGAAAATCATGGTCGATCAGGATGAGAGGCGGCATTAAACAGAGCGCCGATCATGGCGTTCACGTCCCCCGGCGTCAGCCGCAGCGCCGCACCGTGGCGCCGGTAGAACATCCTGTACTTGGGCACCACTGCAGCAGTAGCCGCGGCCCTCAGCGCGTCGCCCATCGACTGGTCTGCAGTGACCCAGTTGTCCTGCATCGCCACGGTCTCCATCAAAGCCGCCTCCACGCCGTCCGCTGCGGCGATTGCCTTGAGCACCTTCTCCCACACCGCGCGAACGTACGCCTCCACGTGACGCCGCGTCGCCCTCGCCAACTCCTCATCATCCCCATCCCCGAGAACCTGCTGCAGCTTGTTGCAGCCGCGCACTTTCCTTCCGACGTAGTGCGTGTTGTTGGCGAGGAAGAGGTGCCTGAGCGCCACCTCTCGGCAGCTCCCGCCCTTGGCCTCGATTTTCCGCATCAGCACCCGCAGCAGCCAACCGATGGACGGCTGTTGGTTTATGCGATCAAGGGCGCCCTCGTAGTCGGCCAGGAACACCAGGTAGTTCATCACGTAGCGCGTCAGCGGGTGCACTGCGCCGCCTGCCGCCGTGGCTTTGGACGGCTCCTTCTCGATGGCCGCCTCCAAGCTGCCCAGTGCTCCCTGTGCCGCCTCACCGGCTTTAAACAGAACAGAGCGGGCGCGCTTCGCGACCTCTGACCTGTCCCCGAACACGGACATGATTGCCGGCAGGACCTCGGTGAGTGCGTCGTGCACGTCGAGCACACGGAACAACCGCTCCGGCGCGCGGCGCGCTCGCGCCACGGCGGCCTCAGCGACGGCGACGAGGTTTGTGGCCTGGTGGCTGGCAACGTCTTCGAACACCGCGTCGCCGACAGACGCGTCACCAGCGAAGACGGTGTCGCAAAGCTCCTTCTCCGCAGGGAAGACGGACGAGAAGGCAACGCGTGCCGCGGCGAGCCAGGACTGTATGTTGTCGTCGACCTGGTCCCAGGTGAGCTTGTGGAGCTGCACGACGATATGTAGGCGGCGCAGGGTGGCGGCCATCGCTGCGCGGCGACGCTCCTTGAAGGTGGAGATGCACTCCTTGCCATAGCCGGCAGTCATCATGGCCAGGGCGAGCGCGTGGAGAGTGCGGGCATGGTGTTCCCCGCGGGCTGGTGGTGAGAGGAGGAGGCGGAGCTCGAGCTGAAGCCTCCGCATGGCCGTGTCGAGGAGGTGATGGGCCTGGGCGAGGCCGTTGCCGTTGTGGGCGTTGGTTGGGTCGGAGGCGAAGAAGAGCATAGCGCGGTGGAGGTCGAGGGCGGCGTGCAGGAAGTGGTCAGCCTCCGAGGCGGAGGCGTGGAGGAAGAGCGAGGCGCCGTCGTCATCTGGATGCCACTTGCCGACGAGCGTGGCCGCAGCAGCGACGGTTTCGTCGACGACGGTGGCGGAGAGCGTGCGGCGATGGCGCAACGGCATACTCATCGTATCGTCCTCGATCGTTGGGCTTGCGCATCACTCGCTCTGTACGTATCGTCTATCCTGTAGTATTATAGACAACAATGAGAAGGAGTAGGCAGCAGCATCCGTCCGTCGCCAATCCAATTTTAATTAGTTTCTTGCAACTACGTACCCGTAATTGTTGTTTGATCGAGTCAAGCATAAGAATTGTATATACGATCGACTATAGTGCGTGGCCGGCAGTGGTAACAAAAATCCAACAATTAGCTAGGGAGCTTCTGCTTCTGATTAACAATTTGTTTTTTCTCCCTTAATTAATTACGCTACATTTTTTTTAATAACTTGTCCTTTAAGACAAGTATAATAAACGAACAAAGTTGTTTGGCAAACACAAGGAACGAACACAGTTTTGGTCGCCCTAATTAAATTTCGTGACAAACCAGAGAAGGTAACCCTGCATTGTTCATACGATTTATCTCGTGTTACAGATAAAATGAGCTCTACCGAATATACTTATACTTGTTCTAATATAACTCTCTTCCCTAGCAAGGGTGAGATTGAGAGAGATTGATATATCCATAAGAAAAGAAATAAAAATTAGGAAAATTTGCAAACGTGCCATTATAATTTTACAAAGTTGGAGATATGTCATTGGTATCACATGACATGTGGAACCCGCATGAGTCAATGACATGTGGGTCAGGATGACATATCTCCAATTTTGTAGAATTATAATGGCATACTTGAAATTTTCCCTAAAAATTATGTCTCTCCCTATGTTTGTGTTTGTGTTTGTGTGTGTTGTTCATCTACTGTTTTTATGTGCGCATAATAGATCAATAAAAATGTCTTCTCCAGATCGATGCAAATAGGTCACTAATTTTTCAAATCGTTATCAACAGAGTTAGCCCGTTGCATTGATTTGGGTAAGAGTTATAATTGATCGATTTATTTTTAACTAACTCTATTTTATGATGTAAGATTTTCTAGTATATATATTGATGTACCACGTCCACGTGTGCTTGCATGTATGGTCGTCGGTTGAGGTGTCCAACCGCTACTAGATCAGCCACCGCGCATGATGCAGTAGTCGGGCCACCTGTGTACTGAACAGGTGACTGCATAGCGCACGCATGTTGAACCACCAAGCCAGAGGCGGCATTGCCATGCGTGCACATGACACATGTAGTTGCATGTGAAACGATGTTACCAATATGTGTTGCTGCTTAATTCTCGTGCAAACGTTGCTCTGATTCAGAATCCGGTTCAAAATTGTCGGTGCGTTAATCAGTGTTTTATATTTTCAATCTATTCATGTACACCGTCTTCCTATACATATCTATATGTTACACGTATGATATGGTTTTGTTACTTATGTATTAAATGTCATGGTTTATTTATGAAATAAAATAATGTGCAACGGCTAGAATAACTTGCAGTGACTTGTGTGTATCTACAACCAGCTGTATACTTCACAGCATACACCTGTCATGCCAAATAGGACAGCCAGCTGGCCGCTCATACAATGTGGCATGCATATATGTATGGTGGACTGGCAACAAACGAATTCCTTGGCTAAAAAGCAAACGTGATTAAAGCTTATTAACTCAGTGACAGACAATTGAACTAGCCAGCTACATGATTCTTCACGAGAGAGACATAGGGATAAGAAATTTTAAGTAGTTTCTAGTTTTAATTTCAGCACGAATTACAGGATTATAAAAGCGTGCCATAGCCAACACATAAACAACAAATGTAACCAGAGGGGAGCACCATGCACCACACGAGCCGCTCTTCCTCTTATTCTTCTTTGGATGTCATCAATGGTCGCTCGATCTTATCCCCGCCATTGCAAGAGCGTGAACTGCTACAGTTAGCGGGGAGGTACAGCGCAGAGGAGCGGCAGGAGCGCATCGAAAAGTACCGAAGCAAGCGCAAGCACCGAAACTTTGGCAACAGAATCACCGTGAGTATTTATACTTATTACCAGTACCTATATTTCACATTGTAAGATCTTGTATTTTTTCCTCGATTTTATATGGGTGTTAATAAATCTAAACATACATATATATATATATATATATAATATTAATTGATCTACGAAAGAATATGATCTTATTGTATAAAATGGATGGAATACTCCAATAGTATGCTATATTGCATTGCAAGCTGATGCATGTGAATATACTCTTATTTGATATTGATTGATCAGTATGCTTGTCGGAAGAGGCTTGCACAAGGGAGGGCGAGAGTGAAGGGGCGCTTCGTCACCAACTCATCTGGTAACGATGCACTTGCACATGAGCCACCAATTAATGGTGCTTCTGCTGCAATCCAAAGCATCGTGCCGAAATGGTGGCCGGAAATGCAGGCTTCTCTGGCTGAGGATGAGACATGCGGTGGCGCGAGCGTGAACCTCCACATGTGTGATGCTAACGAAATGGAGCAGCTCGCTGCCTACATAGGCGTCTCCTCCATCGACCTCTACACCTACCTGCACTGCTCATCACCGCCTAGCTAGCTAGCTACATTGATTGATTTTTTTTCATAGATTATTTCCTTAATTTAGACTTGCAAAACAGGTCTGTATTCGCTCAAACATCATCTGCATCGAAAAGTTTTGAGGAAACAATAGGGCAAGCATTGCTGCATTGGTTTGTTCATTCTCATTCATTTTTGTCTTATTAATGTACTATTTTATTTGTTCGATAGGAAGTCTACTACATTCATGCATGGTTGTGTTCACAGTTTAGGTACAAATATAGTTCATGTTAAGTTGATATTGACAGGTGGAGATACCATGCTTGTAGAAAGTAGAGACTTATCAAATTACCCTACGATAAAACCGGGTGGCATTTACATTGACTTGCGGACAAGGCAACTTTTGCCTTCATGAAGGGAGGAATATCATGGATGATGGACCTTTAGGTTGGCTGGCCCTAGACCCGGCCACTCAGCTAGGATGCTAGCACAAATGGCAACACACACACGGAATAATCATCGATGAAAAGGAACCGAGAAATATGCATCTTTTTCCTATTACTGCCTCTTGTGCCTCCCGTTGCTCTCCTAAACTCTACTTCTCTAGTCCTATTCCCATGCTTATTCTTAGTCTAGTTACCAGGCAATTTGTTATTAATGATAATAGTGTGTGGTCATCGAAGTATATGATCTAGTACCTAGAACTACGAGCCCATGGATCAGAAAAAAATCACCATGCTAAAATATTTGTGGGCCAAAACTACATGGTTGTGACACACTCTTGGCTTCATACTGGCTAACAACATATATAACACTTCTTTAGGGACGCTGAATTCATACGCAGAGATATTGATGAATTAAAAAACCATTGGATATTACGATTGTTACATACTATATGGGAAAGAGGGGAGTAATTTTACCGCCCTTGATAAGTTACTAAGAGGTATCACTTTTCCACGTAAATTTTGGTACCTTCATGTTCCTGGTATCTCTCGGTAACTACTTAAAAATTATAAAATTGCTTGAAAGAGGACAACTATGCTACTCATGCAGCGGGAGGACTATACGGTAGGACGAATGATTGTACTTTTGTGTAGTTTAGATAGTCTTTAATTAATAAACATATGTTTTATCATTACTTACTCTACCGATATATTGATAATGAATTTAAATGTAACAGTACAAAAATATTTTATGGCAATGTAGCAGTATAATTTACACATATCAATTTCTAATTTTTCTTTCAAATTATTGATGATTTAAAGTTTTGCGGTTTGTTAGATGGCTAGCGATACGTTGTTTCATTGTCATTATGACACGCTATTGTGCTATAGCCTATACATCGAAACGTGATACAAGTATTGACACCTAAATTTGATACAAATCAAAATTATTGATAAATTTAAGAAGGGAACGGAGCATCTGTGCAAAAACCAGTGAAACAACTATTCATTATATAATGGTTTGACTGGGCATCTTGTAGTGTGACTATCGTTAAAATTTTCTAAAAATAAAAATTCTACGATCATATTATAAAAAAAAACCAACTAAATTGGGCGGAATAAATAAATGTTTGAGGAGACTATATCATAATTTTTCCATAATACTAACTTCCTATTTTCTATAATTTTTAAACATTTTAGGAGACCACCGGTGTGCATGGCATGTTCTCATGGATACTTGTAAGTTGTAACCCTCCACACACATATATATATATGTATGTGTGTGTGTGTGTATATATATATATATATATATATATATGAATTTTGCTACGGTGGGTGGCTGTGAGTCACGATCCATAAACATAACAAAACATCTCCAAATATTGATTTATTTGGCTCAATAAATTCTTTATATCAAAATTTATTAGCATGCAATAAATTATTAGGTCTTAGGGCCATTCATATAAATACTCTCTCTTATTAATAAAATTAAATCGTAGGGCTTCCCTCACTGTCTTTTAATAAAAAAGTTATTTTCAGAGATGTTTAAGTATTTGTTCTATATTTTTTAAAATGATAAAAAACATTGATTATTTTATTAATATTGTATAGTCACTTCTAAAAAATCTCAAGTAAATACTTAAAAGTTTTCAAAAATGGAAAGAAAAATTGCATTGTATAAGATTTTGATATAAACAATTTATTATACCATATATATATCAAAATTTGTATGTAATTTGATATATTTTTGGATCATGACTCACGGAGCAGTATGTGAGTCATGATTCACCGTAGCACGTCTCTATGTGTGCGTATATGTATATAAAGTGGATTTTTAGAACATATGTTCATGTACACGTGCAATCTTAGCATGTCATATATTCTTAAGATGTGTGCACCATATTAGATGAAGAAAATCTTCTATTATATATTTTTGTATAAACGTGTATATATATATATATGTGTGTGTGTGTGGGTATA
This sequence comes from Oryza brachyantha, assembly GCF_000231095.2. Taxonomy (NCBI): domain Eukaryota; kingdom Viridiplantae; phylum Streptophyta; class Magnoliopsida; order Poales; family Poaceae; genus Oryza; species Oryza brachyantha. Next base: position 67,732 of record NC_023174.2, read on the forward strand.
TCATGTATAATACTTGGTTGTATCAGGCCCTATCTAGTTTCCTAAAAGTTTTCCCAAAAATATCACATCGAATCTTTACAGATATAAATAAAGCATTAAATATACATGAACATTAAAACTATTTACATAGTTACGGGTGAAATCGTGAGACGAATCTTTTTGACCCTAAGTAGTACATGATTAGCCATAAGTGCTACAGTAACCAACACGTGCTAATAACGGATTAATTAGACTCAAAAGATTCGTCTCGCGGTTTCCAAGTGAAATCTGAAATTTGTTTTGTAATTCGACTATGTCTAATACTTTAAATGTGTGATCCTACGCATCGATGTGACATCTCTCCTAAAAATTTTTGGAGCTGAACGCACCCTCATTGATGGTTCCATCATGGGATAGTATAATATTTGCATAATAGACACTATAAAATTTATGTTAATTATATTGTATTATGGTACGTGCATAAAATTTAAATTTAAATTATATTGTATATTTATTGGTGAATTGGAAATTTTTTTGAATAGCAATTAGAAAAGGTCATGCCAATTTTTTTTCTATTGCCAACTAATATGTCATACATGCATCAAATATATCATAGTATTTATTTCCTACTTCTTTATATTTATTAAATATTTTTTAGGATTTTCTTCCTCGGAGCAAACATGCTACGGTTTTGAGCACGAACCACACAATCTCTACTACTGAATTCGGTGCACATTCTTGAGCGGAGAGAGCGTCCACGTGTCAGCATGTAGCTCCGGCTTGGCACTCATGTCCTACTCTGGTGTATTCTCATTAGAGCAAGGCTAATAACATAGCCAACAAGCTGGCTATAAGGGTCTTTGTAGTCTTCTCTTAGCCTATTTTTATAGTAGTTAGCTTTTTATCATTAATGTAGGACCCACATGTCTCTCTCACGTAGTTTCTTGGTTTTTGTGTCCGAACTGTCTATAAGATTACAGTCCCCTTCTTCTCTCTCCTCCACATAATCATTTAGCCACCTTACAACCTACCATTATATTTACTCTTAAGGGTAGCTCTCACCCTGACAAATAAATAATAACTGAATTTGTATCTCCTCACAAAATAAAAATAATACAAAATTTACAAAGCTTTTCAAATATATTTATTGAAATAATCCATTAAAAAATTACAATAATAATACATATGCCTATGCCATATTAATTCTAATTCTTAAAAAATTGCCATGCCAACATCAATGTCAAAGTAATATTTTTCTACCTTTTGTATACCTATGTCAATTAAATATTTTAAATAAGGGGCAATTTCGTTATTGCCCCTGTTTAGATCTCTAATATTAATTTTACCCTACTTTTTTAGGGTTTTCATTTTTCCCTATTTTTTAACTCAATCCACAGACTGCCCCTCTTTTGGATGGAGTATACCAATGGTGTTAAGTTAGTCGTTAAAGTATTATTTTACCCTTTGTCGGAAATTTTATTTTTATCATTGTATTCTTAATAGTGCTTCTATTAATGTATATATACTAGTGTGATTTAGAACGGAGGGCAAAACCGCAAATGATAAAAATACAAGAATAAAATGAAATTTTCAACAAAGGGTAAAATAGTATTTTAATAGCTGACTTAACAGGTAGTACCCTTCGTCCAAAAGAGGGGCAGACTTTTGATTGATTTAAAAAAACAGGATAAAAATGAAAACCCTAAAAATGAGGGGTAAAATCAAAATTAGATATCAAAATATGGGTAAGAACAAAATTGTCCCTTTAAAAAAATATAGGAAAACTTTACCGATTCCAAAAAAAACATCCACATATTAAAAAGTTACATTATATATTGATAAGGTCACAAAATGTATTTCGAACAAGTTAGGAAGTCATTCACAAGTACTCTTTGCAAGCTCTAAAATCTTTCATTTTGATCCTTAAACATGCAAATCTTGCATTTAGGTCCTCTGGTCTCTTCCAAATTGAACTATATACTCTCAAGCTATCTTTATTCTTCAAAACTTCTGTTAATATTTGAAATATGCCCTTTCATATTTACATCCCAAGTATGGCGAAAAAAATAATACAAAAGTTCTAGATTTTTTACTTCAAGGATGAAGAGGAAGTGTTTTGGCTATAAAAAATTAGATAAATAATAATTATTAAAACAAGGAGAAGAAATGTATGTCCTCACGAAACAAAAAAGATGTTTCATCATTAGTTGACAGGCTAATCACTCCCTCTAGTATGATTATTTTTATCATTTTGGATAATGTTAAAGACAAACTTTTAAAATACTTTCATAAAAATAAAAAAAATATTTATTTATTATATATTACAATAGAAAATATTAATCAAAGATGAACTTTGGAGACCGTACGTGTTCTTGTTGAAAACGACAAGTATTATAAAATTAACTGGAGGGAATACAATTTAAGATATGCAAATACTACCAAAGTGCTTGGGCTAGAAAAACACTTAAATTTTATAAACATGCAAATATACTCTCTTCGGTCAGAAATAATTATCGTTTAGGTCAAGATTTGATAAAACTTATAAAATTCCTACCATCGATTATTTCTTAAATTATTAGTTTAAATACATAATAATTATTTCTTAAATATAGATTCTTCTTGAAAAGTATTATCATAATATCATAAAATTATTAGGTTATAAATTTATTTTAATATAAACCTGCTTGTCAAAATTTTAGAAATTTGACATGTTCTAAAATAACAAATATTTTTGACCGAAGAGAGCATATTGTAAACATGGATATTAAAAAGTAAAAATTAAGTACATTAAATTCTCTTTATATAATGAGGTATCAAAGTAATTAAGTTGAGCCAACCCTACGTTATATGGAATATCATATGCTAATAAATAGGCCCAAAACGTATGCAGATACGCTAAAACCGATCGGGTTTGGTGCATAAAACCATGGAGACCGCGTAGTTTGAATTCAATTTTTCTTTTTTGAAAATGATTTTGTTGCGGTTTTTGTGGTAAGTGTGCTACCGATGTGTAGCGGTAACGGCTCCAATAACGGTTTTCGTAAACCATGTATAGAGCTATATGCAAATTTAATTAAGATGAAACGTGATGGGAGTATGGTGCCGTTCCTGCAGCCACAGTGTCCATGCTGTACGGTTGGTTTCACTTATAACAAATTGACGGCTGGCTAGCTGGCTGATCCTGTGGATATACGCCCACTCCATATACATGTGCCGGTCTTGTCTGGTATATATGTCGTCCTAGTGTGTGTATATGATCGAGCAGTGAAGTGAAATAACGAATTCCATTCCCGAATCGGATGTACTGAATTAAACACAGAAAAGAAAGATCGATACCGGCAGCTACTGGGTGGCGGCTAATATCCATAGAGGAAGAGGCATCAGAAGCTACAGGGGCCAACAAATCAAGAAAGCAGCAGCTATATAACTAGCTAGCGAGTTCAGAAGAGGGGGCCGCACTCTCTGAAGGGGAGGATCTAGGGAAGAAGGAGGCATGGCCTGGCCTGAAGACTAATTACCTTCAATTCATTTTACGCCAGCTAGCAGAGATCGATCCCTCCGTCCATGGCTTCCAAAGGTATCATCTAGTATCTATGTATGCTATTTAATTTCTAGCTGAATATATCTATCGGATAGACAGAGACGATTAATTAGTTTAGGAAAGAGCTAGCTTAATTAATAGGTAGCTATATCGGAGTGTTTCAATTTGCTAGATCGTTCCTGCAGTTCTGTTCTTTCTTTCATTAGGATTTAGGCAAGCAAATGGAGCTAGCCTGCAGGGTACATGTAAAGCTAGCTAGCTCTAGGCTGCAGAGAGCTAATCTCCATCAATCTGTACGCACTGTGGCTAGCTAGCTAGCTATTTAACTAATTAAACTATATATGGGCAAGTATCATGTTAATAAACTTATTTAGCTAGAGATGGTCTGCTTGCTGCAGTGATAACAGTGCAATTAGGTAGCTAGAATAACTAGAAAGCAGAGAGAGGGAGAGATGGATGGATGGATGGAGTGGCCTCAGGGTGAGGGGAAAGTCTGTACGTAAGATCCGGCCTTATCCAGTCCAATCCTATTTTCGCCCTCATTATTGGTTGGATCATATATATGGATGCATCACCATCCATCTCATCAACTGGAGTTACTGCTACTTGCTTCTTGCTGCTACTGTATTCTGCCCACCAAATTGCAATACTGATATGGATAGCTATAGGTAGCCCACGAGACGACGACGTTCCTGTCCCTGCTTTAGCTTCGTCTTCAATTGATCCATCGATCTATATATCGGTTTCCATCATGTATGTCAACTTAATTTTAACACCCTTCTTCTTAATTTTCCGGATTAATTACCTCAGACTGATGCCTTCGATCTCGATCGAGTCCTCTGTATTATTAATTTTTAGATAACGGAATTCATTTATTAATTTCAACCTTTGATTTGTAAAAGCTATAGCGTGTGCTAATGGTAGCATGACACTTATGTCACGGCGAAAAGTAAAATTGATATATCGATTGAAATCAACCAGCATGGGCATCTGAATCCATCACATTCATGCATGTATAGTATATCTATCTGTATATCCCCGGCAGCATCTGCATTATACATATGATCCTTGAATATAGCCACTGGCTAGCTAGAGAATCCAATTCCCTGCCTATATATATCCTCTTTTTATATACTACATTTACCTTCCACTACTTTTTCTCTCTTTTTCGTCGAGAAACTTTTTATATATACTTTTCACATCATTTTTTAAAACGCTTATATCGACTTTTTAATTATAAATATCAGTCCTTAATTTACTACGGGTGTATGTTCAGAGTTGTTAAGAAAGCTTAGCATTTTAGTCTGAGGGAAAAATAACTACAATTAGGCACATGTAGTCTGAAGGAGAACCCTTAGACAGGCATGCACCAGTGCCTAGCTTGGGGAGAATAGGCAAGCAAGTGTTTTGCTCTTGTCTGCTATTCGGTGGCATGAATGCTAGGAACAGGGACTCAACAATTAACTTATCAAGGTCCCAAATATATCTTTAGCAACCGTCGATCCCTTGGTAAGTGAACGATCGATTCATGACTCCATGTGCTGAAAATCATTGATAGCACCAAACTTTTTACGGTTTTAACTACTAATATCCATCGATATCAGCTAAGTGTCCCCTACATATTTATCTGTCTCATAAATAGAAAAAATTACATTTCTCCTCTCAAATTTTTACTTGGTTAAAATAGGCCACCTTCACGGTACCTTATATATGGTGGTAACATGACAGCACAATTCAAATCTAAAGATGTTTATGGGTATTTAAAACATGTTACTCAAAATTTGCTAAGTTTCCTTTACCTGTTCATATTTTCAACAAGATATATCATATGCGGATTTACCCTATATAGTTATATGTTTCACTCCGGTCTTTCCACTCTTTCTTAAGTTTTACTGCCATACATGCATATATGATGTAATATAATAAAATCGGATTTATCAGATCTAAAGGAATAGACGATGAATAATCATTTGAAGATAAAATACAAATATAAAAATATGTGGGTAAAAGCTCATTGGGGTTTATGAGCTCGAGCGGTGGCCACGGTGGTATCACTAAGGTTGAACTACATATCATGAAATATTCCAATGGAATGGCGGTGGGAAATAGATTTAAATATCTTATATATAAGAGATGGTGCCAACTATAACCTCAACTACATAAAAATCATACTATACATATAATGGAAAATGAATGGATAAAAGGCCAATGAGTTTGATAAGCTCGAGCAGTGGCCATGGAGGTATCACCAAGGAAGAAACTATATGGCTTGAAGAATCCAATGGAACGGAGGTGGGAAATTGATTTAAAGATGCTATATCACTAGTACAAATCCTCACATCTGTCATGGGCAGTGTTTGCCTTGTCAGTCGACTATGCTGACTAGTCGATACTCAACGGCAAACCAACTCGATCACGAGGTAAACGTTGAATTAGTCGATGTGGCTGATTAGTCAGTCAAAGATGGTATAGTTGGTTCAATTCAGTAAGTATTAGTTTGTGACTAGCCAGCTAAACGGGCTAACTAGGATATAGAAAAGTGGTACAAGATGAAATTTTGGGCCAACATGTGTGCTAAGGGGCTGAAACGTATGCTATGGTTAGGACCTCGCTATTATTCCCATCCTTCATGCTCTCTCTTGCCTCTCACAATAAATTTAGTGACGACAAATAGTTGGATATGCAATACCTTCAAGATAATTTATGCTTATTAAATCTTAGTCTTTTACTCCTTTGTGGTTTTTCAATAACTAATGTTCAACACCCACTAGTATGAAAAAGTGCTCCAAAACATGCTAAAATAGGTATGCTTGTGTGCAAAATTTATTTTTGGAATATTGGAGCCACTGAGTATGACTAGTCTGTACAATAGCTAGTTGGTGGGTAGCCGATAAACTACCAACCGATGTCTAGGTAAACATTAGAAATGAGTCATCTGTGATGGGTCAAATAGAGTCATTACGTATGACCCTAGTTGTGACACGCAGACTTGGTAGTTGTTAGAGACTTTCAAAGTAAAAATGAGTCATTACTAATATGCAACTCATTTGCAACGGCTCGTGTTCAAGAATTGTTACACATGCCTTATTTGTAACAGCTCCATATTAAGAACTATTATAGATGACATATACACATCTATTATGGGTCTCTTATTTTTAAGTGTTATAGATGACTATACCAAACAAGCCCAAATATTTGATCCTCTTCATCTTCGCTACTCTTGTTCCTCCACCCTTCCTACGCTACTGTCGCATCTCCCTCCCCTCTTTCTCCACTACTCCCAGCCAACATCAACCTTCTTATGCCTCAGGTCTGACTTGTTGCACCTCTTCCTCCAATCCTGCCACCACCACGCTCCAACGCTAACCCGCCTTTCTCTTCCTCTACCCATACCACCATTGTGCCCCTAACGTAGGCCCGTCGTTCTTCTTCCTCCACCCAACCACCATCACGCCACTTAGTTCGATTACCTGCCTAAACTTGGGGAGACTAGATCCAGTGGTCCTTGAGTTCAAGGCAGTCGTATCGGGCAGATCTCTCCACCCCGTGCTAGGATCTAGTGGCCCTCAAGCTTGAGGTGCTTGGATCCAGGGACCAGCTCTACTCCATGCCAAGATCAGGTAACGACTTGTCTAGTAATGGCCTTCCCCCAACAGCTCAACATCGACATCCTCAACACCAGCACCCCTCGTCGACTCTAGTAGCGTGTCCCTGTTAGGTTATATTCCATCTCCGTGTTAGCCTCCACCATCCCTGGTACCTCGTCTATGTTGGCATCTATAGCCTAGCTTTGGGTGCCTCCTTCACCCTGGTGCCCCTCTAGGAATAACCCTGACAACCTGTCCTTATCTATGTCGACCTCCCACATCTCCAGTATCTCATCTGCATCTACATTTGCAACCCAACGCAGACAACTTCCTCAACCATGCTGCAACTTCCGTGGAGGCCTCCACTCTACTGCACCTTCACCTAGCTCCCGTTCTCCCCCTTCTCTCTAAATTTTGACTTGAATGCAAATTTTGATGTATTATCATCTATATGCCCTGGGATTTTGAATGTAAATTTTGATGTGTTATCATCTATATGCCCTTGGATTTTGAATGCAAATTTTGGTGTGTGAAGTAAAAGTCTATGCAATGTAATTTTCATGTATTTTGATGAATATACATTGGATTTGTATTTGTTGTCATTTTGTGAAATGCATTGAATTCGAGATATATGTGTTCTTGCACCTTATCATTTTTGCGAAATATCATCATTTGTAATGGCTCCTAAGTCCTAACATGTCTGAGATGTCATAGATGAGCATATGAAGCTATTAGATATATAGCGTCTCAAAATATGAAGTCGTTATAGATGACTATCCACATCTTTGACTATTGGATAGTAATGGGTTGCTAAGCTAATACATATGATTGTTTTCAATCGTTATAGATGGAAGGTTTTGTAGCAGTGATAGTCATAAATACTTTAAGCAGATAAAAAAATTATCATATACTATTTAATATTATATCATATACTCTTGTATACGCAGGCGTAGGAGTAGGAGGAGGAGGAGGAGGAGGAGGTGTGGAGAGGGGGAGGGGGAGGGGTTACCAGCAGCAGCTGCCACGCGACTCCCGGGGATCCCTGGAGGTCTTCAACCCCTCCTTCCTCCCCACTCCCACCTACACTCTGCGCAAGGACGACGACAATGCAGCGCAGCGTGCGGTGGAGTGGGGCCTTGTCCTCCACACCGACCACCACACGGGCCGCCCACAGGGTGTCTCCGCCCGCCCCTCCTCTGGCTCCGGCTCCGGCTCTGCCCGCACCAGCTCCGAGGAGACACAGTCCCATTCCCAGAGCGTCGCCGCCATCCCCCGCGTCTCGGAGGAGCTGCGCGCCGCGCTGTCCGCGTTCCAGCAGACGTTCGTGGTCTCTGACGCCACCCGCCCCGACCACCCCATCATGTACGCCAGCGCCGGATTCTTCAACATGACCGGCTACACCGCTAAGGAGGTCGTCGGGAGGAACTGGTCCGTCCGTCCTCCCTCCAATTCGATTCTACAATCCAATTCCTTCCATTAATCACATCACTGCACTGCAGCCGCTTCCTTCAAGGCTCTGCCACCGACCCTCATGAGATTCAAAACATCAGACAAGCCCTCGCCGCTGGCTCCAACTACTGCGGCCGCATCCTCAACTACAAGAAGGACGGCACGCCCTTCTGGAACCTCTTAACCATCTCCCCCATCAAGGATGAGGATGGCAGGCTCCTCAAGTTCATCGGGTCAGTCGCCTATTTTCTCATCCCGTCCCGTCCTTAAGATGGTTGTATTTTATTATACCCAAATGTGTTAATTGTCTCAGTTTTTATTTTAATTCACTCATTGGATTGCCATTCTAGGATGCAAGTTGAGGTCAGTAAATACACCGAAGGGAATAAGGATGCGGTCGTTCGTCCAAATGGACTGCCAGAATCACTCATCAAATATGATGGTACCACTAAATGTTCATCTTGTGCTTTGAAATTATTTTAACCTTCAACTCTTGGAACTTTACAAATTCTGGTTTACAACTTAAAGGAATCAAAAATGTTTACAGCTAGACAGAAGGATCTTGCCCGTAGCTCAGTCTCTGAGCTTGTGTTGGCACTCAAGAATCCACGCTCATTGTCAGAATCAAGCAATAGCACCTTAAAGAGAAAATCACAAGAATCAATAGAAATGTCGATGAACCAAGTGCCTGGCAAGAGAAGCTCTGAAAGTGGTTCTCGCCGGAATTCTCGTAGCGGAACAAGGAGCTCGCTTCAGAAGATCAGTGAAGTACCTGAACAAGGGAATAAAACCAGAAAATCTGGTCTGCACTCATTTATGGGGTATGCATACAAGTCAAATTATATGGCATGTTCCTTGAATTTATCTTATGTCTAACTCAAGTTGCACATGCAGTTTTCTTGGTATGGGCCATGGAAGTGTAGAGAAGAACGTGCTGAAACCAAGAGATGACGATCCGCTGATTGATAGTGATGATGAAAGACCTGAGAGCTTTGAAGACGAGTTTAGGAGGAAAGAAATGAGGAGGGGTATAGACTTGGCTACTACACTTGAACGTATCGAGAAGAATTTTGTCATCACTGATCCAAGATTGCCTGATAATCCCATTGTATGATCCATCCCCTCTTGTTCCTCTTATGCCCCCACCTGTTCTTTATATTAATATGGATACTAAATTTCATGAGTATTAAGTTTGATGTGTTTTTTGGTTGATATTTCAGATATTTGCATCTGATAGCTTTCTACAATTGACAGAATACAGTCGTGAAGAAATATTAGGAAGAAACTGCAGGTCAATGATGATCCTATTTTGTGCCGTTTTATTGCATTCTACTGGAAGGCTTTTAATTTTTCTAGCAAATCTTAGGCTTTTGTAAATTAGCTATTTTTAAAACTTTAACAGTATAGGTTAGCTTTCACGTAAAAGACTAGCACATTACTTACCTGATGCTTTCTTCTCTGTTGTGCAGGTTTCTTCAAGGTCCTGAAACTGACCGTGTGACAGTTGGGAAAATAAGAGATGCCATTGATAACCATGCAGAGGTCACGGTTCAGTTGATAAATTATACAAAGAGTGGTATGCTACTGATCACATTGCCAGCATGTTCTTGTTCTTGATTTTTAAATCTTTCACAGTAATGAAAACAAGCCAAATTTACCTGTTAATCTTCATCACATGGACAGGTAAAAAGTTTTGGAATCTCTTTCACTTACAACCAATGCGTGATCAAAAGGTACTGTAGTAATGTACATGGGAAAAAATTGCTAAGTTATTCGATATATTGATCTGCAATTTCTTTGCATGTAATTTGAGATGCATTCAATTTGCGTGTGGATCAGGGTGACGTTCAATACTTTATTGGGGTTCAGTTGGATGGAACTGAGCGTGTTCGGGATGATGCTGCAAAAGAGGGAACCATGCTGGTTTGTATCTTTTTTTTTAATAGCTGTGCAACTAACAAAAGCAACAAAAATTGATATCGTTTGTCTTCGTAACTGTTTTATCAATGCCATGCTTTTGTAGTCTGATAATTCTGGAATTTTATGAATGATCTAACTGAAATTAAAAAAAACATTTTCTATACCTAGAAGAGTAGCATTCTCTTCTGACAATTATTTGCAGCTTTCTCTCATCATTTTCATTTTCAATTTTCTCATTTCATTTTTCTGCGTAATTTACCCCTTTATGTCTCCATGTATAGAGCGATTTATGATTAAAAAAATATTGCACTAGATTATTGTGTCAATGCTACCGAACTGTTTGTAAATGTTTGTGGCTAATTGTACTGAATTTGGACAATGCAAGCCCAGAACACCGTATGAATTGTTGCATTGTTCTGGATTAACTGAACTGTTCAGTCTTTACTAAACTTTGCCATGGACCTTAAATTTTCTGAAAGCATAAATGCCAGTTTGATGAAAAATGACCTGAAATATTTATGTCTCAGATTAAGAAAACTGCAGATAATATTGATGAGGCTGCAAAAGAACTCCCAGATGCTAATTTGGTAAGACTAAAGCTTCATTCCTTGGTTCGTCAGATAATTATATGCTTGCAGTTCTGACAGTAATCCATGGTCACATTCAGAGACCAGAAGATCTATGGGCTAACCACTCAAAAGTAGTCCTGCCAAAGCCACATATGAAGGATACTGCATCATGGAGAGCCATCCAAAAAGTATGATGTGCATGTAGTTTACCAATCTTGTATGCACACATCAGTTTGAGGTTATTGCATAAAAGTATTATCTGGACAAACTTGGTAGAGTATTTTACCATTCTGCATTTCTGCTATAGCATTCAATAGCCTTTACAAAACACTGGTTATTTGACTATTATATTATATATCATCACAACCAGGGGATTTATTCTGCTGTACAAATGTAGAATAACCACCTCTACAGAGCACTAATATTTGATATTTCTCTTGTAGGTTCTTGAGAGTGGTGAAAGTATTGATTTAAAACATTTTAGGCCAGTAAAACCTTTAGGATCTGGTGACACTGGAAGGTAAATCCTTTCATGGTTTGGTTTGAACCAAAAGGTCAAAGTACATTAAATTACTATCATCTTGTAATTTGCATTAGCGATTTCAACACAAAATCATGTGTATTATTATTGGAATTGTAGTGTGCACTTGGTAGAGTTGCTAAATACAGGCAAATACTTTGCCATGAAAGCTATGGATAAAAGCATCATGCTTAATCGCAATAAGGTTTTATTCTTATTTCATCTTTCACTCTACATTTTTTTTGAATACATGACAATGTTTACACCTCCAGTTATTTCCATCGCAATCTATCTCTGAATGAATTCTAATGCCTCTAGGTCCACAGAGCTACTGCTGAACGCCAAATCCTTGATCTGCTGGACCACCCATTCCTTCCAACATTATATGCATCATTTCAGGTTTGCTCTATTAATAAGCTAGCTAAGATATCCTGTTTCTAAAGGTCAAAAAAAAGATATCCTGTTTTTGTGTAAGCATGTTCATTGTACTCTGCTTATGTGGATTCTATCCCTATTCTTAAGCCCTAACTCTCCAACATAGCCACAGAAATCTTTTTGCAATACATCAGTTTTATGTGGTACTTTCTGATGACTTTTACCCCAAAATATGGCAGACAAAGACACATATATGCCTCATTACTGACTACTGCCCAGGTGGTGAGCTTTTTGTGCTTCTAGACAGGCAACCTCTGAAGGTTCTACACGAAGATGCAGTCAGGTCATAATTTAAAGAGCTTCTTTTGCTTAGATCTGGTGGGATGATGTGTATGGCTTTGATTGAATGTGCATGGACCAGATATGTGCTCAATCGATTGCAGCACACACTTGCTACTTCTATCTGTTGTGATTTATTTTGTTCAATCCAGTTGCTTTTATGAGAAGACAAAGAAGTGTCTGTATAATACTATCGCATCATCCACAGGTTCTATGCTGCTGAAGTGGTCGTTGCGCTAGAATACCTGCACTGCCAAGGTACATATACATTATGGTAACTTGCATGCATAAAAATTCTCTCTCCTGTCGATGATTATCAATGTATAGGTTTGCTTGTCATCATTACTTAATGTTCATGCTTATGGCCATTCATATTACACTAACTAGGGGATTGCCCCTGCACAGTTTTGCACAAAGCTAGCTAATTCACAGAGAGTTAGATTTAATATACAACTCTGAAATTTTATTTATATAGATACCACTATGTAGAAGTGTATTTGGATTTCATATATAACTCTTAGCTTCTATTTCTCTAAGGTTTGGAATTCATATACAACTCTTAGATTCTATTTATATAGGTTTGGATTTCATATACAACTCTTAGCTTCTATTTCTTTATGGTTTGGATTTCATATACAACTCTTAGCTTCTATTCTATAAGGTTTGGATTTCATTTACAACTCCTATATTCTATTTCTATAGGTTTGGATTGGATTTCATATACAACTCTTAAATTCTATTTCTATAATATAATTGTATTTTGTATACAACTATGTTGATCAAACTATACCATTATAATCTGGACCTAACATGATCTAACTGTTGGTTCTCCAAAAAAAAGATCTAACTGTTAAGATTTCTTTTTCTTAGATTAATATGGTAATTTCTATCATCTAGAGCAAACATGATGACTTCTTTCAAGTTGTCTTTATAATATAATAGAATAATAGATGGATAGAAAGATAGATCGATCCTATAAAAAGTATTTGTCGGCTGTGCATGCATGCCATACATAAATATTGAACCGTACTAGCACTTCTCAAATCCCAATACAGTTGTAGCCATACAAGATATCCGTGCAGTTACTCTGGGAAATAGATGCCCGTTTTGTTTTGATAATTTATCACATTTAGCTGGAAAACAGTTACACTACTTCTAAATGTGCGTGGTTGCCTTCTTTGTCTTCAGGTATAATATACCGAGACTTAAAACCAGAGAATATCTTACTTCATCGAGACGGGCACATCTCCCTCACAGACTTTGATCTGTCTTGCCTGACATCTTGCAGACCGCAGGTAATAATTTGACAAATCTCTTCTCACAAAAGTAATACTAATTTATTAACCTCTTTCTCTTTGAAACAAATGATAAGATGCCACCGTTTTTATGGTAATGAAAACAGAAATCAGCTTTGTTTGAATATGCTTTGCTCATCGTACTGCTACATAATTTTGGCAAGTTGTTCTAAAGAGTAGTTCTGATCTTTCTGGTAAGTGTTTTTATTGGTAACAGTGCTAACCAATTATCAAGTGATAGCACATATCATCATATTAGTAATACAATATTATTTTCAATTTGTTGTGCATTTTGTCACATATATCAATAACTTCATTATCATCCCAAGCTTCAACAATTTTTTTTCTGTTTTATTTGGTAGGTGTTTCTTCCAGAAGATGCTGATGAGAAAAAGAGGAGGAAAGGCAGGGGTTACCCCATATTTTTTGCTGAACCTATGCGAGCATCCAATTCATTTGTTGGCACGGAGGAGTACATTGCGCCTGTATGTGTTTGGGAAAGTTTGATTCATTCCCTATACTTTGCTCTTTTGTTCTGAGTTACCGCATCCTTGTCATTTTTCAGGAGATCATTACAGGAGCTGGCCATACTAGTGTTGTTGATTGGTGGGCTCTAGGTAATTCTTTCTCTAACAAGGCAGTCCTTATAGCTTGTTCAGTTGTTATGAATAGTTTTGGGAAGCTACTACTATATCAGACATGGGTACGAGGTTGTGTTGATGAAGGTGTTTATTGCTTCAGGAATTCTTCTGTATGAAATGTTGTATGGTTACACACCTTTTAGAGGGAAAACGAGACAGAGAACGTTTTCGAATATCCTGCACAAGGATATAAGATTTCCTGCGAGTATAACGGTAAGCTAGAAGCATGAATTTAGATTAAAAGTAGGAGGAAAGAAAAGCTAAGTGAATGCGTGCAGGTGAGCCTGGCGGGGAGGCAGCTGATATACAGACTGCTGCATAGGGACCCTACCAACAGGCTGGGGTCCTACGAAGGAGCCAACGAGATTAAAGGGCATCCCTTCTTCCGCGCCATCAACTGGCCTCTTATCCGAGCCACGGTAATTTAAATACGCCTCTCTCTCTATAGCTTTAATACGGTTGTCTCGTCATCTCATCTGATTATGAATTGAACTCAAAGTACTATACCTTGCATTGCATGCAGCCTCCTCCAAAACTGGAGGCCCCACTCTTCTCGGACGACTCCATGTCCATGGAGGAGAAGAAGGGACTAGGCGCTGATAACCACACCGATATGTTCTGAACACTATCAATGGTGATCTCATCTTCCACCGAAGAAAAGAGAGATTATTGCTTTTGTGTAGGCCAAGATGTCCTGCAAATCTGTCTGTAATCTATCGTATCGTATGCGGATCATCATAATAAGCCGGCCCCAACGTAATGTATGTTCTACTAGGTTTTTCTTGAGTAATTTGTATGTATGGATTATCTTCTTCATCAGTAGTGATGGAGTATAGTAGAGAAAATAAATAGTACAGTATGTATGTACTCCAGTCCAAATAAAATGAAAGATTGGGTTGATGGGCCTCTGCAATTGGGCTTGACCAATATCCATACATTTTTTATTAAAAGTAACAAAAAAATAGATTTTTGTTTAAAAAATAGTAAATTAGATCTCTATCTAATTTTTCAAATAAAAATACTCCTATTCTTTTTTTAATTTTTTAACTAAAAAGTACATATAGATAAAAAAATATTCTTCTGCCTAACTGAGAGAGAGACCAGTAGAGTGTAGAGGGGCAAGGGAGGCCTCTCCTCGTGTTCGCTGAGGCGAAGGGGAGGGAGGGTGGAGGATGGCTTGGCTGCCGACGGACAAACTCATCTCATTTCAATTTTACTTTCTTTATGATGACTCACTCTTCTCATCTCCCAAATTTGCTCTAGTCTTGGCTCAGAAGAAGCCAAGGACAAACTTAAATAGTTTGGAGCAGATCAAGTATTCACAGAAGGCCAGCTAGATATTAAGAATATCAAGACCTTGTGGTACTTATCTCTACAGACCTGCATTTCCAGTTCTTTAATCATCCTCAAACCATCTATTCCTACTTCCTTTTAGTGGTCATACTATTCATATTAAATATATGAAATAGCGTGGTCAAAATATATTTCTTCAAATTTGGCGTTGTATTAATTTAATTGGGAACGCTTAGGCTCCTAGATGAACTCAGTCACAAGTTCTCCTAAACTTTGACAACTATCAAAAAATGTAACCGTAAGAAACAGGTTGATTTCAATTGTTTCCTTATACTGGTCTATTTTGTTTACTGTGGTATCAGGGTGCTTTGCCAGAACCTACATTAGGATTGAGCTGCGTTGGAGGAAATGATGCTTCTGTCATACTGAAGATTTTAAGGTAACACTATCAATTTAAACATGAGTCAATTCTAATTAGAACCGTCTTTATCTTCCATATATGATTGATTATAAACTCTCGTTAGGCAAGGCGGCACAATGGTGACTTATGGTGGAATGTCCAAGAAACATGTTACTGTATCCACTTCATCTTTCATTTTTAAAGTTAGTACGCCAGACTCAGGGGATTGTGTGTCACATAAGCACAAGTCATATGACTCAGTCAAATTGATCAGTTAAGAAGAGAATTTATTTTTGCATCAATAGTATCACCTGTGAAGTACACTATCCTGGTATGTCAAAATGTGTTCAACTATTATTTACTTCCTCCGTTTCATAAGTGACTTTGGGTTTGTCATAAATTAAACCTCTTCAAGTTTGAGTAATTTTTAGAAAAATTTACTAACATCTGCAACAACCAAATTATTTTCATTAATCCCACCATTAAGTATATTTTTATAATTCTATTAAAATACCTATGATTTGCTATGGAAATATATTACAAGATGTTATAGGACTTTTGCTATATTAATATCACTTGTTTGAACCAAATACGGACAATTCCATAATATCAGCAAATACCATGAGCTAATTTACAAAAAAAAAAACCTGTATAGAGCATTGGGGTGACAGATTTACTGCCACCACTGCTCGAGACATCTAAAGTAGTATATTTGTTTTGTGTTAAAAATGTTGTTGTATTTTTCTATAAACTTGGTTGAACTTGAAAAAATTAATTTTATAAAAGTCCAAAGTGACTTATAATATGAAACGGTCCAAACGGACGGAGTAGCTGCAAAAGAAAATTTCCTAGCACCAATCGTTTCCTTTTTGCTACTATTATGCATCGTGTTGTCTTGATGTCAATTATTTAACATAGTTTTTTTAGACAATATTTAACACAATGCTATGTTGTGAACAAGGATCTTTCCTTGAAAGGATTTTTCTGGCTACAGAAGTGGATGAGTTGAGATAAGGCAGAGGAATCTAGAAAAATGATAGACTACCTGCTGGACCTGGTGCGCAAAGGCGAGCTCAAAAAAATGCTGCTCTCTTGTTGAATTGTTGTTGGATATTGACACAGTATGAAAGAAATGAATGTTTGTGAATCGGTTCGCTTGCAGGATGGAGTTGACGCTCTTGATAAGGCACTCGGCAAACATGGGAGTCAACCAAAGCAGGTTCTTATGTTCTAATATAAGGCCAGGACAATGGATGAGAGATAACTTATATTCTGTATATTGAAAAGGATGCAGACTAGATCAAATAAAATAGGAGTAGAAAAAGAATGTAAATAGTGCATGTGTGTGTGGCTACCGAATTGGCGACCTCTTTCAGTGTTTTTCTTATGAAGCAACACGATGTTTTGCAGTCAATGCAGCGGATCCATGTACGTGCCAGGTGGCCCAGGTGCTATTTAGTCCAATGACCCTTCAGTCCAGAGTTTTCTTCTTTTTTATTTGAGAACAAATGTTGACAAGGGAAAAACATGTTCCTATGTCTACTGCTGTATATTGCAAGTGATCCATATAACTTAAGATAGGCCACCATTAGATATAAAACGAAAATTTAACGTACCATTTATTTGTGGTTTTGTTAGGAGCAGACGTTTGTGCCTAAGAGGAGAGGAGGATGGACTTTTGTAGTAGTAGTAGAGATATCACGTGCTCTAATAAAATGGGTTATGGGTATTGATTGATGTTCTTCTACCAGGGAAGAAGGCGAGAAGCTTTATATATAATACGGAATGCATCAAAGGGTTTTGTTCTTTTAAAGACTAGAGACTATCTGATTTTTTTATAATTATTTAATGATTCAAACAATAAAACTAACTGCTAGAAAATAAGAAAAATATCTTAGAAAGATGAGACATTGAACTTGTATGAAAAAATGTTTTGTATAAAATATATAGTTTAGCAGTTTGATAAGTATGCGCGTAAAAACTAAGGAAAAAGTTAAGGATAATCTGTGTAAAAGAACGCAGTCCTAATATAGACCAGAAGAGAGCAAAAACACTTTTTTTCAGTTTATCCTTAAAGAACCTCCAAACTAAAAGAGGGCCTTGTAAGGCTGGTTTCTCACTTTAATCTAGTGTTTTTTCTCTTTAATCTTTTGCTATCGTATTCTAGCTACATGCTAGTTTTCTTGAACTTAATACAGTCGTTTGTTTATACTTTTGGGTTTTTTTTTACCTTACAGACACACTTTCTAAGCTTCTACATGATTTTGTTTCATAAAGAAAAAATCTTTTTAAAAGGTCCCCATCTAATATATGTAAATGTAAGGTTTTTTACTTAGGCCGCGTTCGGTGGTAGGCTTGCTTACCCAGATTTCTCTTTTTTCTATACGCACACCTCCTAAACTGCCAAATGATGTATATTGTATAAAGATTTTCTATAAAAAAAGTTGCTTTAAAATATCATATTAATCTATTTTAATCTTTTATAATTAATAATTAATTAATCATGTATTAATCAATTACTACGTTTTCTGCGCTAGATAATTTACCCCAAAACTCCATCTGCCGAACACAGACTTAGTTGGTTAAGTTATTTATACATCATTATGTCATCGAATGACTATCTCAAAAATAAGATAACCATACAATCTAAGCTATCTGAAACACCACCGGTACGCAGGATAGGCAAAATTCAACTATACTAGTTAAATACTCATGCTGTTATGGATTTTATGATATGTTATCAAATTTTCTTATATGAAATAGTCACCTTAATTTAAATTTATATGTATATATAAATATATATTTAACTAGTTTTTAATATCAAGAAATTAAGAAATTTGAGGGCTACGGGTTATCAAATTTTCTTATATGAAATAGTCACCCTGATTTAAATTTATATGTAGATATCAATCTATATTTAACTAGTTTTTAATATCAAGAAATTGAAGTGCTAAATTGTAAAACTGTAATGAAAATGTAGGTGGTGCCACCACTATTTTTTTATAGGGTTAATTAGATTCGTGTCATTACAAATTCCGCGGTTTAGAAATATGCCATTATAATTCGTATATTTGCATACATGCCATTACAAATTCTGTAGAATCGCTTGGATGCCACTCCATACACTGAAACATGTTTCTTGGACTGTCATATTTACGTATGGACCGGATTACCCCGTGTGTGCGTGTCAAGAGGCTAGGGAGGGTCCGAGGGTGCCAGCTTGTGGTCATTCTTTCCCGTTCCCCTTTTCTTTCACCTGAGCAAAACCCTAGGTGATTGCGGCAGCAGCGACAACGTGTGGCGGCGGCAGCGGCGGACGTGGCAGGGGACGGAGGTGTCTGGCGACAAGGTAGTTCTTTGGTGGCAGCAGAGGTGTCGAGCGGCTGCTTGCTATTTGCGGCCACCGGAGCATGCTGCTTCGCCGCCGCCGCAATCGCCTAATTAAGGAAAGGGGAACAGAATAGAATGACCCTAGCCAATACTATCCCTAGCCTGTTGACATGCATATGGGGCAATCTGGTCCATACATAAATACGACAGTCAAAAAAACATCTTTTGGTGTATAGAGTGGCATCCAAGCGATTCTGCATAATGTGTAATGACATGTATACAAATACGCGAATTATATGATATATTTTTAAACCGTGAAATTTGTAATGGTACGAATCTAATTAACACTTTTTATAAGAGTATAGATAAACCAACAAAGGGGTAATATTCTCTTCCCCTTTAATTAGGTCAATACATAGGGTGAGTCCTATGGAAAAAAGAAAAAATGTTTAGGGTAGCTGCGTGCAACCCAGATCTAGCTAGTGGAAACTTGCAATTGAAACATGCGCAGGGAGAAGTGAGAAGAGGAAAGAGGCAGCAACCTCCACCCCCATTCGCATCCGCCTCCTCCCCACTGTGCTGGTGATGGACGACTACGCTCGGGAGATGATGGAGCTGAAGACGCTCGTCACGCGCACCCTCGAGAAGAAAGGCGTCCTCGCCAAGATCAGGGTACGCTCATCCCCCCCTCATTCCCTTCCCACTGCAGATCTACCTCCTTTGCCGGATCTACGGATGCTTCACCCTCGCCGTTAAAATCTGTTTATTGCCTTCCTCATCTTCGATTCGATCCCTAGAAAAATTCTCTTCTTCACAAAGGCAGGCAGGCCGCCCTAGTGTTTTATTTAGGTTTCTTGTTCAGGCTCAGATTGCTAATCAGAAAGGGATCTCACCCTGTATACCTTGCCCTACTTTTGCTTACAGTCTCAATTAGAGCGTGAAATGTTGATCTACACACATGCCATGCTGGCAGGAAATGCCTCGTGTGCCAAAATTATGCATTTAATTTTGTTAAATCTATGTCCAAGTTTATATAATATTATTATTGATGAAAGAAATGAATAGCCTGTACTTGTCCTCATCTGTTGAAGCCAGGTTATGCTCAATCAAAGCCAGTGTGCTTTCTTTAGTTTCAAGAACCATTACATGGGAAAACTCTCTTATTGGCTCAAGGCATGTTTCCTCATCTTGTACTATCCTCTTGCTTGAATAGGCTGAGCTAAGAGCGAGTGTGTTCGAGGCCATAGAAGAGGAGGATCGTGTAGTGGAGAATGATGATGGTGGGAATCCTGCTTTGCTTGGTAGCTGCAATGACCGAGCTAAGCAGCTCCATGCTTCACCTTCAGGTTTGTGTTGTAAATTGTATTATCTTTTACTTTTACTCAGAAGTTCAGATTGTTTGCCATGCTGCTTCAAAAAGAATTTATATGGTATGTATAATTCCCTTCTTTCCTTTATTGGGTTTTGCTTTCATACCATTGCATGAACTTGCAATTTACCATGATGCCACCATTGTACCAAATTTCATCTTTATTCTCTTTCTTCTACGCTTATGAAAGAACTCATTTTTACCCTCATGATGATTAGTCATTCTTTGGCTTCAATGCTTGTGCGCTTATGTTTATTCTAAGAAGCATTTGTGCTACATAGTTTCTTCTTTGTTTTTGATTGGTTTACATAGAAGATTTTCTTTGCTCTCAGGTAGGTTGTTAACAGCACTTGTAAGCGAATACTTGGAGTGGGCCCAACTAAGTCACACGATGAAAGTTTATTTACCTGAATGTAATCTGGTAACACTTTGCCATATCTCATGACTCTTGGATGCGTAAGTCCAAAATTAAACATCTGCTAATGCTGCTATCCGTTGTTTGCTGTTGTATTCGTTAATCAGCCAAAGGACTTCTGGAAGAATGAATTAAAGGATTTTTCTAACAAAAGTGGAGCTGAAGGGAGCAGGAGTGCTGAAAGTGGTCCCATGCTTCTAGATGTTCTTGAAGGATATCTCAAATATGAGGTTATTTTCTTGCTAACTCAGACAGTATTGGAATAAATGTATACTGTTTATGAATTTTGGTCCATAATACAACTGTTTTATTATTATTATCCACATTTGCCTTCACTGTTCTATAGCCCATGAATTAACTGTGCACACTTCTAACCATACCATGTGTAAAATAAAATGTGTAAAATAAAAATATTAAAATCAATAAATAATTATCCTTGAATCTAAAACTTATGTGCATAATCATATGAGATATCCAATACTTTTGTATAGAAAATCTACAAATAGCACACACATGGCTACATATATTTAACTATGAAAAATCTAGAGTGGGAATGTATGTAGAACCTTTAATTACCCCAAGTCCCTCTTCTTATAGATCTAGTTTTAATATTTATTTGCTTATGTTGCATGATTTTACTTAATTAAATTGATATTGAGCAGAATTTGTCTCAAACAAGGATGGCTGGTAGGAGAATTATCAACTCTGAGTCAGATCATACATTAAATGCTGAACAACGGAACAACATGAGGAGGCCATCATCATCCTCTTCAGTTACAGGCTTGCCTCCTATGGGAAGGTAACAGCTTACTAGTATTCAGTTATTCATCTTGCAGATGTTTGTTGTTTCCTCAAAACACATGTAATATTTTCCATGCAACTTGCAGGCCAATGCCATCATCACAAGCATCAGGTACATTATATATAAAATTCTCTCAATTTGTTTATTTTACGCTAGGGTGTTTTTCTAAAGCGAGCGTTTTGCACATTCAGACCGAAGAGGGGGATCTTCAGCTTCAAATGCCAGGAAGGATGAATACAACTGGAGATATGATGCTGATGATATCTCAGAAGAAGTATTGCGCGCATCAAGTGCTCTAGAAACAGTCCAGCTAGACCGGAAAGCTCGCAATCTGACAACTTCTTGGAGGTTAGAACTCTTGTCTTGCTTTCTTTGCACCTTCCCCTTTGCCTGGCCAATCGTTCATGATCGTAGCATTACTCTTTACAGGCATCCGGGTGACGGTGCTGAGTAAAATCTCAAGGTGGGATGGATCCAACTCGCCATTCCCCTGCTTGGACCGCTCCCTTGGGGCATATGTATCGTGTTGGTTGCTGTGATGGGATTGTGCGCTTGCGCAGAGGAATGCTTAGTGTTGATCATACCTTCTGTACTCTTAGCTAATTTATTTATGCACCAGAAATGAGTTTGATTTTGTGCTGGACAATTATGTTCTTTTGCGCATAATTAGTTGCATGTAGTTTCTAACAAATTGTTGGTAATGCCTGTTCCAAGTTGCATACAAACGTGTCCTCAAGCGGCAGTTTCCTCCAAATCCAACCAAGCAAATCCAGTTTCCTGCGCCTCTTGTAAGATGTAATTCATTCTTGGGAGGCATTCACCTTTTTTTTTTGGAGAACCAGCAGACTATTTGTAGGAGCCTAGGAGGAGAAAAACAAAAATACTAGACCAAGCGGTTGTTTAGATAGGGCTAAACTTTTTAGCCTATTTCACATTAGATGTTTGGATACTAATTTGAAGTATTAAACATGGATTAATCAAAAAACTAATTTCATAAATGAGAACTAATTCGTGAGAGGAATTTTTTGAGTCTAATTAGTCTATAATTAGCAAATGATTACTGTAGCATCATATAGGCTAATTATGGATTAATTAGGCTCTCATGAATTAGTTCAAGATTATAGATGGGTTTTATTTATAGACTATGTTTACCGTTTATAATAATTGTCTAAGTATCTGATGTGACTAGAGACTAAAGTTTAGCCCCTAAAAGCAAACACCCCCTAACTAGAACAGAGCCTGGTAGCATATATCTCCCCCTCCCGGTGATCGTTGCGACCGGAGGCAATCCCTCCCCTCCCTTTTTCAGGCCGGAGTGTGTGCTGAGTGCCACCTCCGCTGCAGCTTGTATCTCCTAATTGAAGGTTGAATGGTGATGAACTCTTGGCTCGCTTGTCCGATAGCACAATCTACCAAAGTTTTTGGAGAGCCTAAGCCTATCTATTGTATCTTCCTGCTGATCGCACAAGACATAATAATTCGGCTGGTGTGAGAGGATTCACATATTTGTCAACTCCAGTTCCCAGCAACATTCATTTGGTAAACCAATTTCCACGTAAACAATGTTAAACCAAGGTACTGGATTTGATTACATTTGGACTTTTGCAGAGTACTTCATTTGGCAGTTTATGTCTAGCTGGTAGAGGCACCAATTCGGAGTCTACAAACAACTCGGTCCACTGACATTATTCCAGGATTATACCAGAAAATGCTACTGGTATCTCGAGATTATGCCTTCCCTCTTATCATCCACGTACTCGCCTGTTTTTCATCTCTGCTAACTCCTGCAGTGCACATCAATACACTTTAACATCTTAGCACCACTTAACAAGGACATATATATAGCAGAGCTTGACGAATCCTCACTGAGAAAAACGCATTATATTCAGACAATTGTGAGTATCATGCATGAGTTCTTCGGCATATAGAATTTTAAGTGGAGATATATACACAAATCTTATTTCCCCTTTTTTCTCAAATCAAGAAGTTAACAAGGCAGTCCCTTCTAGTTTGCAGTTACGCCTAGCAATGTCAGGATAGATACTAAACATATCTAGATTGCTATCAAGCCGACGAACCGATGACTGATAACTTATCGGCCGGTACTCCGATAAAACGATGAGCAAAATACATTGATCTGATATAAACCATTAAAACGCAATCTACTAGATCGGACCGAACCGAGACAGTGCTAGATTAAATATGTCAAATAGCAAATATCAAACCAACGTAGATCGCTCAAAGTGGTCGACCAGATCAACTCAAAACACGAAAGTGATCTAAGTTGAAACTGATACGATAACTAGCAATCGCACGACTAGATTAGAAGATTGGACCGAACCAAGACAGTTCTAATCTAGTCAATACGATTACCTTGGCCTAGCGGAACATAGGACTTACCCCTCCGCCGAAGATCGAAGCGATGCAGCCCCGCGTCAGGTGCCAAGTTCCGCCGGAGTTGAAACCTCGGTTAGGAGGGTGACGATATGCCAAAGGTAATTTATCTAATTGATGTGTATATTATTTACAATGACCCCGAGCATACATATTAATACCCTCGGATGGAGGCTAGGTCGTGTTAGACACGACATACAACTCCTGATAGATAAAAAGAAATAACAAACTCCTATTTAGATTCTATCTCTAACACACAAGTTCCGATTGGACTCTAACTCTCTTAGAGATAATGGAAAAATCTAAACTAAACTTTAACTGATAGATAAAATTAAATTACACGGACTCTGATTATTCCCGAATCTATCTGTAACATTCTAGGCCCAATCGGACCCTATTTCTCATCTGATCCATACACCATCGGCTGAATCCGAGTCGTATTCCGCCTGGTCTTCTATCCGATTGCCCTGTGTCCTGTCCGATTCGGTCTTTAATCACAGTTTAATCTCCAACGGCAATTATCCAAATTCTGGCGTTAACACATGCCCCCCAGTTTTAGAGTATGAGAACTCATACTTCAAAATTATCTTCTCTGCTCCGGCTTTGGTAACTCCAAAATTTTTCTTCTTCTGCCTCCTGCCGCAATCGGCTTTCATGAACCAATACTGTTTGAACTAGATGAGCCAAACTTGCAAATTTGTGGCAAAAGAATTTGTCTTTGATATGTTCTAACAGTCCTTCGAATGTAAGCTCTGTCATCTGTTTATTATTTAAGCTCAAACTATAGCATCGACTGTGAACATTACGAAACCTTTGTATGTATTCCCTGGCCGATTCTCCTTCCTACTGCTTAACCAGAATTAAATTCGTAAGTCTCATCTCATCCATGCTAGCAAAGAATTATTTGTGAAATTGTTTCTCTAGATCAGCCCAGCTTCTGATAGAATTCGAAAGTAATGATGAAAACCATGTAAACGCCGATCTAGAAAGTGACAGTGGGAACAACCTAACATTCAGAGCGTCATGAGCCGATGCCTCTCCATATTGTGCTAGGAATTGGCTGACATGCTCAATTGTGGAAACATCAACTTGCCCTGAAAATAAAGAAAACTTAGGGATCCTATATCGGCGTGGCAATGGAACCCTATTGAACCACTCAGGATATGGTCGCCGATACAGATCTATTTGCCTTTTTGGTTTGATTCCAACTCGTTCCCTCATGATCTCAATAACTCTATCGCCCAACTCACTTTCCCTTGCATCGTCTTCATCATGCCAATATTGATGAGATCCCTCTGGCTGATATTGCCCCCGAGTTGAATTCCCTGAGCAATGTATTCATCTGAGTGTTGTCTTGATTAAACTTTGCAATGTACTCACCAACACTCCAGATTGATCGAACAAGGCACGACAAACCGATTCATCACCTGTATCTTGAAATGTCTTAAGCTTCGGCTTGGGGAATTGAATCTTCTGAATTGGCCGTTCTGATGTCATGACGAAAGATTGAGGGCAATGCTTCTCAAAATCTACCACATGTTGTGCCACCAGTCACCTCTGTTCCTCTATCAAGTCTTCTATTATGACCAAGTTCTTGGTATTAACTTCTTCGGAAGACATCTTTGACTTTTGCTCAAACGATCGCTTGTGAGTATAAATAGCACACGAGTCCCACCGGGCGTGCCAAAAATGTGTTGACGCTGAAAATAGTAACAACGGTCACACACGTAGGCCTAGGAGTTAATCTTAGACCACTCCAGTGTAGGACCTAATTCTTAGAATTGATGCGCAGGCGTGCCAAACAGTTTGATCCTACAACTGACAAGATGAGCAGTAAAACAAGCCGATCGGCTATCGAGCCGATAGGTAGCTAAAAATCTAGCCGATCGGATGTTGATGCAGTGGTATTTAGCCGATAGGATGAACGATCAGCTGTAAAAAGCTTGGATCGGCTAGAAACTTAATAGAAATAGATTTGATTTAAATATTACACCAACGTAACCTGCCAAGTTACTTATTAACCTTAGTCGATCGGACGAGCCCCTATAACCAGATCGAACCAAACATACATAGATCGGACTTAACCAAGACTATATGCAGTCAAGCACGATATAATCATAGGAAACACGAAAAACGATAGGGCTAATAAATAAACTGATGAATTATTTGGAATAAATTAAATCAACAACGAATGATTTGCTGTGATCGACCAAGTCCAATTTGCATGTAATCCTCATAAGCCAATGCAACATAAATAACTACCGATCTAACTAAATTAAGCCGATTGGTATAAAAATAATACAGTAAGGCGATCGGCTACTCTGTTGGTATAAACATGATGAACATGTAGATCGGCAAATATCACCGGCTATAAATGACTGACAAACAACCAAGATCTATAAAATATCTAGCCTAGATTTCTAAGAATAATCATAGAAAATCGGACCCAACCGAGAAAGTTCAAGATTACGCCTAGCAATGTCAGGATAGATACTAAACATATCTAGATTGCTATCAAGCCGACGAGCCGATGACTGATAACTTATCGGCCGGTACTCCGATAAAACGATGAGCAAAATACATTGATCTGATATAAATCATTTGATAAACGCAATCTACTAGATCGGACCGAACTGAGACAGTATTAGATTAAATATATCAAATAGCAAATATCAAACCAACGTAGATCGCCCAAAGTGGTCAACCAGATCAACTAAAAACACGAAAGTGATCTAAGTTGAAACTGATACGATAAGTAGCAATTGCACAGCTAGATTAGAAGATTGGACCGAACCAAGACAGTTCTAATCTAGTCAATACGATTACCTTGGCCCGGCGAAACATAGGACTTACCCCTCTGCTGGAGATCGAAGCAATGCAGCCCCGCGTCAAGTGCCAAGTTCCACTAGAGTTGAAACCTCAATTAGAAGGGTGGCGATGCGCCGAAAGTAATTGATCTAATTGATTTGTAGATTATTTACAATGACCCCGTGCATATATATTTATACCCTCGGGTGGAGGCTAGGCTGTGTTGGACACGACATACAACTCCTAATAGATAAAAAGAAATAACAAACTCCTATTTAGATTCTCTCTAACACATAAGTCCCGATTGGACTCTAACTCTCTTAGAGATAAAGGAAAAAATCTAAACTAACTCTAACTAATAGATAAAATTAAATTACATGGACTCGGATTATTCCTAAATCTATCTGTAACATTCTAGGCCCAATCGGACTATTTCTTATCTGATCCATACTCTATCGGCTGAATCCGAGTCGTATTCCGCCTGGTCTTCTATCCAGTTGCCCTGTTTCCTATCCGATTCAGTCTTTAATCACAGTTTAATCTCCAACGACAATTATCCAAATTATAGTGTTAACAGCTTGTGACCGTTGGATGTAGCCGTTGAGGGAGGGGTATAAAAGGCGGCGGCGACACTCTCTCACCTCTCTGTGTAAACCCTAACCCTATTTGCATCGATCCGTCGCGTCGTCGCTCTCCCCATCTCTCGCTCTCTCTCTCTGTCTCTCGCTCTCTCTCCTCTCTTCTTCTCGAGCTCCGGTGGCTTCTTGAGCCGCTGGTGGCCGGCACTTGCACACGGCACCACCATCGAAACAACTCATCACCATCTCTCACCGACGACGTAGTATCATCCTGTCCTTGTCGTCCTCCTCGTCTTCTCTATGCTCGCCGTGGTCGACCTCGCCGGAGCCGGAAGCCAGTCACTCTGGTGCTCTGAATCGAGTGTAAGTGTCAGGATCGTCCTAACCCTAACCCTAACCCTTCGGTCTTTCTTTCAAGCCATCGAGGAACCAGGGCGCCGGCACCAGCGACTGGAGATGTCGGACGAGCAGGAGGAGTGCCAAGTTGGCACGAACGAGGAGGATGATGACGACTTGCGCGAGGATGCTGCAGCCCTCTTCGGGATTAACCTCAAGGAACACATCCTCGTCGACGATGAACATCCCGCCGCCGCTGCTGCCGATGATGGTACTGGCGATGAGAACAGTGCTCGATGCGTTCGTGCTAGTACCTCTACTGTGTGGGATGATTTTGAGAAGTTGTACCGAAAAGAAGGTGACATGCAGTAAGGTATGCGGCTAAGTCCATCCATTGTGGTAAGCAATACTCTGCTCTCTCCTCTGGTGGCACTGGTCACCTCTCTCGGCATATACCTAAATGTGTAAAGAGGCATGAGAAGGTTCGTCGATCTCAGTCTCAAATCTCTTTTAATCCAAATGGTAGTTTCCGTAGTTGGGAGTATTGTCCTCAGGTTGCTCGTACTCAACTTGTTCGATTGACTGCTACACTTGATCTGTCTACTAGTATTTGTGAGTCTGATGCTTTTGCAGACTACATTAGAATTGCTCATAACCCTAGATATCAACCTGTCTCTAGGCAAACCAAAACTAGAGACATACAAAAATTTTGATGATTTCTAAATAACTAAATATTTTGATATCTTGTCTTGTGTTTGATTGTTTAATGATTTCTTGTGAATATTCAATGATATATTTGCTCTTTTAATCTTGTCAATATGGTCTGATCTATAATCTGTTTGATTCCGTGAAAATTCAGTGATATATTGCTTTGTATGCTCTGTTCTGTATTTTAATTTGTCCAGAATTCAGTTTTTGCATTGGAGTGTGATATTTTTTGCATGTTAGTGCCAGTGCTGGCACGATCTTGTAGTGCCCCCGTGCCTAGTAGCATGGGACGACACATTTGGTGTAGCCTAGTGCCGTGCCTGGGCCTCCATGCCAGCACGGCAACACTAACAGGCACGACACAACTCTATTCCCGTGCTAAGTAGTGGTGTGCCTAGCCGTGTCATGCCTGGTCGTGCTAGTGTCATGTCGTGCCTAGGCGGCCCGTTTGGCCAACTATATTCGTTGGTTGTTTGATGCAAATTGAAACGCATTTCTGCTACCTTTTCAATGTGACAATTCGATGCTGTTGAAGCTATTTATTTTCTTGAATCTTCTAGCTAACTCATTTATGCCTAAGAGGCTAATGTATTTCTTGAAGCTTCTAGCTAATTCATGCATGGTTAAGAATCTAATTCATTTCTTGAAGCTTCTAGTTAACTCATGCAAGGATAAGCCTCTCCAATATTCATGAAGCAAGGATCAAGTAGTAGCTAAAAAACTATGGAAATCTCTAGAAAAATATAGTGTTCATGTGTATGTTCATGTCCTACTAAGTAATGTCTAGAATAATCTAGTCAGTTGTAGAGTAATCTAGCTTACTATCCAATATGTTAAATGGTGGACTATAAATAGGCAACCAAGGATATGTGGAGAGATGATGTACTATTCTATATTGAATTGAATGAGACCTAGCTGACAACATACATAGATTTCATAATTTATCATTGTTTCTCTCTGTGTCCATCTTATTAGAGATCGGTTGCATTGTTTAACTAGATTATCCCCAGATTATTCTCGGCTTTTACACGCACGCTTCCCGAACTGTTAAACGATATATCTTTTGCGAAAAGTTTCTATATAGATCTTCATCTCACATTTATAGTATAGATTTTAAAATTTGTAATAGTTAATGTTATCATTTATACCATTAAATAGCTATCAAAAAATTAGATAATCTTTCATCACCAAAAGAACATAGACTATATCATGCCACTGGTATGGTTGTGTGTTGATCAAAGAAAAAAAAAGGTATGTAGACATATACTAAATATTTGTATAAGTGAACTTTTTAAAATAGTCAAGTGATGTATAATTCATTATAATGTTCATAGATGATCATTGTATTAGTATTATTGGACATAGAGTAGAATCAGTAACTCATGCCCTGCTCTTATTTGGCATGGCCATGGGTACTTCTTCTCATCCTCCACCTCTGCTTCTTAATCTACTACTCTTGCTACTGCTTGTGTTGTTATTACTGGAGATTGTATAGCTTTTCGTCCAATCAATTTATAGCTCTAATACTTATTATTATTGAGGTTGAAGAGTATGGTTAAAGGATTTAAATCAATGCAAAATATTTTGTTTGCACTCGTGGGAGATGTAAAAGCGATTGATCCCTAGTAATTAGATTTTTTTGTGTTGCTCTCTATTAATCTTTGTTCTGCTGATCTTATGAAGTTGTCTCTTGACCAACAGCTGGATTTGCCCAACTTGTTGGGACTCGCTGAGCATCAAATTTGCACGCTAGAGAATCTGTTGTCTCTCCTTGGTGTGTTGTTATGTCATCTCATCATAAAATCTTGAAAGAATGATGAAGATGTCCTCTAGACATAGATAATCAATCTGAACTCGCCCACTATGTGTGACATGCATATGTATGCAAAACAACACAAGCATATGTATGCAAAACAAAAAAAGCATTAGAACATAATTAAATTTATATGCAACAGCTACTGTTGTACTGCAGGCTAATTGCTAGTTAATTAGAGGCCAATAATCTAGGAATTAAAGGATCAATCATTATATTTATATGTGCATTCAATGCACAATGAAGAATAAAAAATCTGTCAGTTGCAAATAGTGATAAATGGATACTCTACTCACATGTCCTGGTATCCCGAGGTGTACACTATTAGTACACAATAAGAGAGGATTGTAGGTATGTAGGCTTCCTGGAACCTGAACCAACAAGATGCAGACTGGTTTGTGTGTTGCGTATGGAAAATCACAAAATATAAGTCGCTATCCCTGAAAAGTAGATGCACACAGGATCCATCCGTGTCGACAACATTCGCAATGTGAAACGTTGTAACATCTTGTGATTTGGTGATCGCTGCTAGGATATCCAGTTGCATTGTAAGAGTTAGGGTGCCAGCGAGCCTCATAGAGCATATGTAGAGCATTTGCCGATACATTTTTTTTGAAGTGGTGTCATGCCCAGAGATTTCTCATACGAATTTTTGAACTTAAAGGTGTATTAAAAATCCTGTACAAGACCAGCCAGGGTACACAAATAGACAATGTTGATTAACCATCGTTCTTAGAAAGAACTGAAATTGAATAAATAATCTAACGAAAATGCAGCGGAAAGATAACGCAGACTAGCTCTAGCGTAGCACGGCTCCAGTCCACAGGCAACGAGTTGACGGCAGATAGCTCACACGGTCACACCTCCATCGGATTTAACTTCTAACTCTGAAGGGGAAAATTATACAAGGCTGAGTATAAACCACGATGCTCAACAAGTAGAATGAAAATATGAGTCAACAAGTAGCATGAAAATATGAGTAATAAATGATGCAACGGATCACAAGGAATAGCTAGGGTTAATTTGCATAAAGTAGCATTTAATAAATAACAGAGATTCAAATAGAATAGCATAAATAAATAAGTATTTGTAAAGTACCAACATCATTGTCCAATATTACACCACGTTGTAACAGGCCCAACCACTACCACGTTACACCATGTTGTGGTAGTCCTAAACCAGCACCGAATTAATCAGGTTATTAATGGTTCGACTAATCGTAGTAAATCTGACAATTCGCCCCATAACCGTAGGCACAGCTATTCCAATAGGTTTACTTTGATCAGAGGTGTACTACTGTACCCATAATACACAGTTTCACTACACATGAACGTGCACCGACATACCACCATGGTATACCGAAAAGGAACATATGATAGGACCCATCACATAACCCTCCTTACTCAATCGTACCACACTGCAGGTTTCGCTCCCTCCATTAAACCAAGTCGAGTAGCCCCCTCATGCACCTAGGCGAATCCGGAAGTAGCACTGTCGTAGGGTCCATCCATACTCTATCACGCTCACCCTGGCCTGGGTACATCGACTAGTTCGAAGCTACACTTCAAATCTCACTTTTGTCCATACTGGCTTGTGGTTAGCACTAAAATAACTTCCAGGGTTTCCTACAAACCGATCCTTAATTGTCATGGGCACGACTCTCAAAATCATGCACCCACAGGCCACCAATATCAATATTTTAGTTGGCATTAACCTGCACTGGGTATTAAATCATCATCAACAGCTATTCATAACTAGCCATGGTTAATGTGTGATCCCATATGCTACTTGTTCTAAGCAAAGCTAAGCATAACCTAGGCCTAACTCTACTCAAGTTATCCCTGGTATGACATAAATAAATATGGACAAACAACAGCATAATAATAGGTCAACCGTAAAATAGATACAATAAATCCTTTAAATAAAACAATGCAAGTTTGAATAAATAAAGCGGGATAATAGGATCAATATGATCAAAGATGAATGCCACTTGCCTTGATCTATTCCCCGGGGTACATCGGCAACGATTTCGAAGTAAAATCGGCGTGTCGACGGGCTCCGAATCTAAACAATAAATCACAAAAATAAATAAAACAGGCATAAACTCTACTGAAATAGCATAAGATTATATTTTTAATGGATTCTTGGTATTATTATAAATTTAATGAAATTTAAATGGACTAAAATGGATACCGTATGAATTAGTTATGAATTTTAGAAGTTTACCTCTCTTTATAAACTAAACAGAAAAATCTTTAAATCATTTATTACACAATTAAATGAGATGGCGATGTCAGCGAGGGGTGAGGTGGTGCTGAAAGGTGGGGGCAACCTGTCGATGGGAGGGGAAAGGAAGGAGGGAGTGACATGTGAGCCTGAGGGGGAGAGAGAGAGGGGAAGGGCGACAGACGGCTGGCAAGCATGCCTAGGGGTTGAGAAAGACCAAGGAGGGAGAGGGGTGTCCGGCTGGTGAGTGGGCCCCGCCAGTCGGTGGGAGAGAACAGGGGAGAGGAGAGGGGAGTGGCCGACGACGTTTGGTTCGGCCGGCGCGGTGGCGGTGGCCCAATTCGAAAAAGAAAGAAAAAAAGTGAAAAAGGAAAAAGAGGGGGAAAACCTCACTTTGCCATATTTTAAATTATTTTTTGGAGCAAAATTTTATACTCTGCAGTTCAAATTTAAATTCAATTAATATTTTCCATGTTGCCGAGATATTTTAGAATATTTCGGCGAACTTAGAATTAATTAAATTAATTCTTTTGGGAGATTTTTCCTGAGTTAACAATTTCTTTAATGATTTAGGCTTATGATAGAAACTCAGGGTGTGACAAGTGGTCACCCGGGGGGCAAGAATTCGTCTCAAATAAAGATAGTTGGTAGGAGAATTATTAACTCTGAGTCTGTTGATGTCGAAAATATGATCCGACGTGTCACACACGAAGGCCTGGGAGTCAATCTTCGACAGCTCCAATGCAGGAGCTAAATTCTTAGAATGATGCGCGGGTGTGCCAGTCTGTTTGATCCTGCAACTGACAAGATGAACGGTAAAACAAGCCGATCGGCTATCGAGCCGATAGGTAACTAATAATCCAGCCGATCAGATGTTGATGCTGCAACGGTTAGCCGATAGGATAAACGATCGGCTGTAAAAAGCTTGGATCGGCTAGAAACTTGATCGAAATAAAGTTGAAATAAATATTAGACCAACATAACTGCCAAGTTACTTATTAATCCTAGTCGATCGGACGAGCCCCTATAACCAGATCGAACTAGACGTAACTTAACCAAGACAGTATGCAGTCGAGCACGATATAGTTATAAGAAACGTCAAGATCGATAAGGCTAATAAAAATAAACCGATGAATTACTTAGAATAAACAATGAATCATGTTTTGCGATCAGCTAAAACCAATTTGCATATAATTCATAAGCCGATGCAATATAAATAACTGCCGATCTTACTAAATCAAGCCGATTGGTATAGAAATAATGCAGTAAAGCAATCGGCTACTATATTGATGTAAATATGATAAACATGTAGATCGGCAAAAATCATCGGCTATGGACGGCGGACAAACAACCAAGATTATAAAATACCTAGCCCAGATTGCTAAGGATAATCGTAGAAAATCGGACCCAACCGAGACAGTTCAAGATTAAACCTAGCAATATCAGGATAGATACTAAACAGATCTAGATTGCTATCAAGCCAATGAACCGATGACCGGTAACCTATCGACTGGTACTCCGATAGCACAATGAACAAAATACATTGATCTGATATAAATCATCTAACAAACGCAATCTACTAGATCGAACCGAACCGAGACAGTACTAGATTGAATATGTTAAACAACGAATATCAAACCAATGTAGATCGTCCAAAGTGGTCGACCAGATCAACTCAAAACATGGAAGTGATCTAAGTTGAAACTAATACGATAACTAGCAATCGCACAACTAGATTAGAAGATCGGACTAAACCGAGATAGACCTAATCTAGCCGATGCGATTACTGTGGCCCGACGAAACGATGGACTTACCCCTCCGCTGGAGATCGAAGCGATGCAGCCCCGCATCAGGTGGCAAGTTTCGCCAGAGTTGAAACCTCGGGAAGGAGGGTGGCGATGTGCCGAAATTTGTTGATCTAATTGATGTGTAGATGATTTACAATGACCCAGGACACACATATTTATATCCTCGGGTGGGTACTAATCCGTGTCGGACACGACTCCTAATAGATAAAAAGAAATAACAAACTCTATCTCTAACACGACACGGTTTCTAATAGATAAAAGAAACAAACAAATCCCGATCGGACTCTAATCTCTTAGAGATAAAATAAAAATACTAACTCTAATTAATAGATAAATTTGCGCCGTCAAGCCCTGGGCCTTCACGATTCCTTCTCGAATTCGGCTTCTTGTGGATAAGATTTTCTATCGGTGATTGCATCTTTCCTTATCCGAATCCAATACGAAAATTTACCAAATTTTGATGTTAATAGAGTCAGATAAGATATTAAATGTTGAACGGAGGAACATGATGAGGCCATCATCGTCCTCGGTAGCAGCTTATTATTCAGTCATTCAACTTGCATATGTTTGTTGTTTCCTTAAAACACAGGTAACATTTTTCATGCAACTCGTAGGCCAATACCATCGTCACATGCGTTGTATGTAAAATTCTCTTGTTGTGTTTAGTTTTACGGTATATCGCTTTACACATTCATTGCGAAGAGGGGGCTTCCAATGCCAAGAAGGATGAATACAAGTGGAGATACGATGTTGATGATATCTAAGAAGAAATGTTGCTTTGCGTGCATCAAGTGCTCTAGAAAACGTCCACCTAGACTGGAAAGCTCGCAATATGACAACTGCTTGGAGGTCCTTACTCTTGTCATTCTTGCATGGCCTTCATTTGTTTATGATAGTAGCATCTCTCTTTCCAAGCATCCGGGTGACGGTGCTACATAAATTTGAAGGTGGAATGGCTCCAATTCACCATTCCTTGAGGCATATGTATCACAATATCATCTTTTCGCTTCTGTTTATGCTTATAAATTAAAATTTGAATATTCAACCTTAAATTTGAAGCTGATTTTGAGGTTTTTCGTTGTAATTTATTTTTTAGCCTTTAAGCACATATATAAAAATTTTATTTACTAATTATTTTTGTTGGCAAATATGTCGTTTGTTTTTTGTATGAAAAAGCGAACCAATCACCCCTCATTTTGGTTGTTACAATGGGCAATGGGATTGTGCGCTTGCACGTAGGAGAAATGCTTAGTGTTGTTGATCATGCTTTCTCTACTCTTAGCTAATTTATTTATGCACAAGAGATGGGATTTGATTTTGTGCTAGAAAATGATGTTCATATGCACATAATTTGTTGTGTGTAGTTTATAACAAATTGTTAGGAATGCCTATTCCAAGTTGCTTGCTCTCCAAATCCAATAAGAATGGTTTGAGTCCCCTCTATATATTGTCCTCTGATGTGGGTCTCTGTCATGTATAGACCCATAGACATGCGGGGCCCATATATTAGCCACTCAAACTCTCATAGGAAGCGATTCGTCCGCATCCAACAAAGCAAATCCAGATTCCTGCGCCTCTTGCAACTCATTCTTGAGCAGAATTCACGTATTTGTCAACTCCAATCCCCAGCAACATACATTTGGTAAACCAATTTATGTGTAAACAATGTTAAACCAAGGTACTGGATTTGATAACATTTGAAACTTGGTCAAGTACTACATCGTTTGGCAATCTATATCTAGCTGGTAGAGTGGCAGTTCGGGGTCTACAAATTGCCTATAACAACTCGGTTCACTGGCATTATTCAAGGAGTGTACCTGCAACAGTACAGAAAATGCTAATTGTATTGTTCCAAGATTGATCTCGAGATTATGCCTTCCCTCTTATATATCATCCACGTACTCGCACGCATTGCATCTGCTAACTCCTGCAATGCACATCAAAATACTTAACAGTTTAGTACCATTTAACATAGACCTATATATACACCATGGAATGAGATACTCTGCTGTTGCATGTGCAACGGAAATTGCACCTCGGCTCATTCTATACCCTCCGATTTACTATATACCAGATTAACCACTATCGTTACAGTTCTGCTACAGAAACAAGCACAAATAATTGCGAGTGCTATGCATGTGTTCTTCACCATATGAAATTGAGTGGACTATATGCACAAATTTTATCTCCCTTATTTTTCAAAACAAGAAGTTAATAAAGCAGTCCCTCTATTTTGCAGTTACCTCAACCTTGATACACAATGGCATCAAAAAATTCTTAGATAAGGCATTCATGGCAGATATCCTCAAATAGACTAGTCAGCAAGGTTCTAAACCAAAGTGCATGCATTCTTACACATTGAATGTATTCTACACCAACAGCTTTTCCGGACACACATAGCTATCAAATTTGAACCTAAATCGATTATGTTGTGCCAGAGTTATCTTACATGAAGAATTTAAGGCATCACGTAATGCCGCTCCAAAATGGAAGCCCGTGAAAGGATAGGTAGGTACATTACAACTTTACAGCAATCATCTAGGAGTAACCTCTAAGGAGGCTGTGGGTTTCTAACATAACATCTTAATGAAACAACTCTTCTACTTGCCATTCTAAGCCAGCACTTGCAAATGTTTGGAACAAAGTAACAACAGCAAGTTCTGAATCAACATTACAGCATAAGCATACCTTTTCTTGCGGCCACTGAATGCTTCAGTGACAACATCAGAACCAATAGCTTGATCACATCCTTCTAACTGGTTTTCTAACCCAGCATCATTAGTGGCGACCACAGTCTCCACACTTGATAATGACGGCTTTTTCGGAGGATAAGGTTTGGGGTGGTTGTGTTCACCGTTGTATACAATTTCAGCAATCTGACCATCTGGTGTCATCTCCACCTTCCTCTTGACAGAGCATGTTGGGTGAGTGCACTTGTAGTAGCTCCGTGGGAACTCACTCCCTTTCACTTGCTTCTGTCCATACTTCCTCCAGCTGTAGCCATCGTAGGACAAACGGTTCTTCACACTGGAAATTGGCTGCCTGACACTGTGGGACACTGTCAAATTGTCCTGACAGGTTATTTTTGCTGTGTCTGCTTTCTTTTGGTCGTATGTTGAGCCACTGTCTTCTAACTAAAAAAATTCAGCATACTGTCAGAAAATGACCACATGATGATATAAAAGGTAGGTTCAAGTTCATCAACTGGGTAGAAATATAAAAAAATATAAAGCATCATTTTAAAAGAAGGCACAAAGTTATGTAACTTTCAGAAAGAAAATAAAGTATCTTTCTTTGCAGGAAACAAAGAGAAGTTAAATTTTGTGTCAAACTGACTATGGTTGCAGCAATTCTTGTTGATGAACCACTCAGTGGGTGAGTGAACCGTGTTGCCTTCGGACATCTTAATATGATTGTCTCCTTCGGGGAGGTGGCCCATGGAGAATCAATGGCGGTGGAGTCTTTCTGAAGCACTGAGAAGGACCTCAATCGGGAAGAAGGCCTGGATGCCACAGGCTTCACAGCAGTGACCTTCTTGTGACTTTGCATATCCCACTGATGAAAAATATAGCACAATTTATGAACCAAAGGTATATTTTAGTTGCAACAGATATTTTTGCATTTAAAATTGCGAATTCACAAAGAAAGAAGGTACAGTTAAACTAAATTTATGAACACAAGTCATAGATGTGTTCCCTCCTGATGATATATGTGTGCAAATTAATAAAAGAGAGAAACAAAGGGGAACTCTTACCAGGCAAGATGTAAAACAAAGGAAATGAGGCAAAAGAAAAAAAAAAAGAGAAGAGTGATACTAGAATAAATAACATGCATGGAAAAAATCACGAATTTATGCAATCTTTAGCTGAATTTTGAAGTCTGGCTGAGATCAAACAACAAAACAAGGGAACGTACTGAACAATGCTTTATTTCAAGATGTTTACCTGTTTTCCCCCTTGTGCATGTAAAAAGAAAAAATTGAGAAAGAAATAAAATTTTTGGTTTTTGGTTCACATACCCAAAGTCTCGTGTGCTGCTACAGCCTGCAGGCACGGACTGGTAGATGCAATAGACGGGCAACTAAGGAAGTGGAGTTGAAGGCTGACAGAGAGAGCAGAGAAGGAAGGTTAGTTAGGGTGCATGCATGAGCATGACTGTTAGGTCTGGAAGTGGTAGGTAGATGCCAGAAAGTTGCCCTCCTTGCTGCAGTTCACCAAATGCAAATAGCAAGGAATTAGCTCTTCTACCATTACTAGGTAATGGCACCACACCGTAACAATTTAGTCTATTGATCACAAAACATAAGATAAGACCATGAGCTCCAACACTGATTCAACCATTCTCTATACTCAAGTAACTTCCAAAGTATTAACCATTACCAACAGTGAGAGTATTTAAACCCACAAATCCTGCACAAAGATTACTGCATTCTTACACAATACCTATTCTACTATAGTTGTTGTTCTTGTTTCAAGCTCATGGAAGAATGCATTATTAGTACTGCTATGATATACATGCATCCCAGAGAAGATAGATCCTCCCTCAACCAACCAAGCATCTCTCTCATAAGTAATAAGTCACACAAAAAAAAAGGAATACAGCCGAAGTGGCATTACACTGGTCTATGATGTAAATTATAGCATCTAAAAGCATAGAATACGACCACATGCTAGGCAGTTTCTGTGAACCACAAAACATAAGAACGTCAACTCCAACACTACTTCAACCATACAGTCAAGTTACTTGTAAACATAGTCACAATAGAGTTGTTGCATCAACCATAACCAACAATGAAGAGTACTTGAATCCTGCAAAAAGATTACACAAGGACCTATGCTGTTCTACCTATTTTTGTTGTTGCAAGCTGACGGAAACAGAGAGACGGTTAAGCTGAAGAGCTGTGCATACAAATTGAAATAGAAGAGCTAGCCATCTTGGCTGGTGTTGTTCTTCTTGTGTTGGATGAGGCCATCGATGAGCTGCAGAACCTCGGACCTCATGGCCTTGACGCCGTCGGCGTTCACCTCCCTCTTGACGGCCTCGAACCAATCGGATTCCCCCTCCTGATGCCGGGTCGCCCACCAGTGGCAGATGGCTCTGGCCACCGCTAGCACGAAGACGCCGCAGTCGTAGCCATTAGTCTGCCTCGGCGTTGGCCCCTCGATGAGCGGGATCCTGGCGGAGGCGGGGAGCAGCGGGCGGAGGACGGCAGCAAGGCGGCGTGCGGGCAGCAGGTTGGTGGGCGGGAGGGAGTCGTGGTGGACGAAGCGAGGGCCAGAATCGGGGTGGGTGTTGTCGAGGACGAAGAGGGTCCAGTGGGAGCCGCCCTCGGCATGGGAGACGTCGGGGTTGTCGTTGACGGGGAACAGTGCGAGGCGGCGGGAGGCGAGGCGGAGGGTATCGGCGACGGCAGCGACGGAGGGCGGGTCAGGGAGGTTGGAAAGAAGGTAGGGGATGGAGGGCGGGAGAAGGAGGAGGTCGTCGCGGGCGGGGAGGGAAGAGGAGAGGTGGGCGAAGTAGAAGGCGATGATGCGATCGTTGAGGAAGTGGGGGCCATGGAGGACGGTGAGGTCGCAGCGGAGGAGCACCACGTCGCCGTGGCTCAGCACCCGCTCCTCCTCGCCGCCAGCGCGCCGGGGACGCATCTTAAGCCCTATTCTGGAATAATTGCCCCCTGAAAATGGAAAAAATTGCAAAAATATATCAAGGTCATGGGGGTTCCTCTCATACAATTTATGCAAATGCAATCTCCTACAGTCCTATAACCATGTTGTTTATCTCTCTCTAATTTTATACAGTACTTTTTTTTACGGTGTTAATTTTTTTATTTACGTTTGATCATTCGTCTAATTCAAAAATTTTGTCCAAATATACAAAATTATAAATCATACTTTAAGTTACTTTAGTAATAAACCAAATCATAATAAAATAGTCAATAATTATATAAATTTTTTAATAAGACGAAGGGTCAAAGGTAGATAAGAAAGTCAACGGCGTCAAAAAAAAATCAGAGGGAGTACTATTTTGTAACAAAGATATTAATTTAATCCTATATAGATAGAGGTAGGTGATATATATATATGTAAACATCTGCCGCCGTTTTTTAATTTAGGGTGTGTAATTAGGTGGTAAAAAAGCTTAGGCATACTTTGTGGAACGGCAATGTAGACAACAATCACCATGCACATGGTCTACCAAACGGACTAGACAAGAGAGGTATATCACACCAATATACCAATCCACTTTATGTGCTAACACATAATAAACATGATCACAATCTTTTTTACAACCGATCATAATCATAAATCATGTTGATGTTGGTTTCCTATGGGCAGAGCAGGCGTTGGAGAGGGTGAGATTATGGGGTCGGCAACAAGAACACGAGAAGCTTCCGACATCAGGCTAGGATGAGACGATCCAGCTAGCCATCAATCCATTCCTTTTTACTGGTTTTGCTTTGTTTGCTAGGTGGTTCTATAAGTCAGTTCATGGTGAGTTTGCAAGGAATATGATAGGAAATAAGGAGTAGGGATGACAATCATACTCGATTACCCGTTGATAAAAACCCTATTAGGATTAGGTATGTTCTTCATTTTATACCATGGTATGTTATTGATCAAAACCCATGCCCAATGGGTAAATGGGCATGGACACAGGTAACCACTACCCATGCCTGGTTCGTCCGTTTACCCGCCAAATCGACAAGTGGGTTTATTAGTTCATAAAAGTTTTAATGTATAATTAAGCCAAACTTTAGTTTAGATCTTACACTATGATATGGTTATTTTAAGTTAAATTCATGTTTAAATTGCTTAAAAGATATTATGGTTAATACATAATTCATAAGTAGATTATTTATTACAATTTTTTTCTATTATATGTACCATGTATATAAATATAGTGATGGGTAAATGGGTAAGCCTGTGGGTACGTGGCATCCACAGCTAATGGATATGTGCAAGTTTTCAAACCAGCCACGGGTATTTGATATACCCGTGGGCACAAAATAATCTTGTGGGTATGGGTATATACTATTTGTGTCTGTCATACTCGATGCCACCCCTAATAAGGACCGTCACAGTGTGTGCGCTGTGATTACGTCTTTCATCAATTTGCAGTCATATTGTGCATATATCTCAAGGATTTGGGATAGCTAGGATGATAAGATGATTAATTCATCGTCAGGTTCAGAATGGTTTCATAGCTGATTAGTTTGTTGATATGCTTTGTAACAAATTCAGTAATGCATGTTCAATCTTTACACTAGAATGCTTTCGATCGATCTCTGGCGTGTAAAGATCACAATTTGCAATGCCAGACCAACAAGAACACCATCGATACATGCAATGATTATATAGGGGATGAACTAAAATGAAAAGCAAACAATAGTTATAAATTAATGGCAGAAGAAATTCAATATAGGCAGTGGAGGGAGGAGGACCTTTTTTTGGTCGTTGAGGAGGACGTCCTTGAGGCGCTCGGTCTCGGCCGGCGACAGGGTCCTCGACGGCGGCGAAGGGACGACACCTGACGAGGGGATGCGTCGATGTCGAGAGAGACGCCGAGCTAGATGGGGATCGATCAATTGATTTCTTCCTTTGGATCTGGCATGTGACCTAGGGGCAAAAATGTCCATAAGACTAAAAAACTGTATAAATGAAATTAAGAAATAAGAAATACATTAAAAACAGAAAAAGTTGTACCAACTATACTAATTAACAGTTCTAATGATATATTATAGATGAAATGCAAATTAGGTAGTTAAAAGTCCAAGCACACAAATTTGATGGTAAATTCTTGGAATTTGGACTCTAGAGGAGTGGTCCGAGTGGAGGTGATGGCACAGGGGTCGACCGGTCGAGTGAGGAGGGGCGTCGACACTCGACGACCTAGGGTTTGCTATCTAGGCCCGGTCCAATTATTAGTTTTTTTTAAAAAAAATCCAATTCCTCATGGGGATCCCCGCAAAGATCTTTTTTGTCCAAAAATGGGCCCCGGCCCTGATAGGGCGGGACCCGCTCTTGGGGAATTTGCCAACCCTACCATCAAAGTAAACCAATTTTGGCAATCTAGAAGGATGTATTGCCTCTATTACTGATGTATACCCTAGTTGTAGTAGCAAAAGCATACAAACATTCATAGACATAGAGCTACACATATATGATAATATGATTATGGAATAATTGAATGTTTGGCAATGGTCAGGTCCAATTAAAGAATCACGGGTCATTTAATATACATCTCTGTATAGTTAGGTTATTTTTGAACAATCTTTTACATGCTATACTTTTATCTATACCGAATACCGAATAGTTATGGATGGTTTTAATTTATTATTGCAATAAATGATACGTTATGATTTTATAATTATTAACCTTTTTTGGTAAAATGAGGTCTTGTTTAGTTTGCAATTTTTTTTTGCAAAAACATCACATCAAACTTTTGCACATATATTTGAAGTATTAAAAGTAGTCTAAGTACAAAACAAATTTTAGATTCCGCTTGGAAACCACGAGACGAATTCTTTGAGTCTAATTAATTCGTCATTAGCACATGTTAGTTACTATAGCACTTATGGCTAATCATGTCCTAATTAGACTCAAAAGATTCGTCTCATGATTTCTTCCATGACTGTGTAATTAGTTTTAATGTTCATATATATTTGATGTTTTATTTAGGTAGCCGAAGATTCGATGCGATGTTTTTTGGAAAAAATTTTTGGAACCTGAATACACAGAGGCTTAGCCTGGATAGGTGCTCAAGTAAAGTGAGTAGAGGAGGGCACAGGGAAGGGCACAGGAGGAGGAGATCCCGGACGGTCGTCTTCCTCCATCCGATCCCTCCTCACTGCTTCCTCTTCCTCTCCTCTCGTCCTTCCTTCCCCACACATCACCACCATACCCCAACCCAAGCATTCCGTCCCCGTCCCCGTCCCCCTACACGCACAGGGAGAGGGAGAGAGAGAGAGCGAGCAAGCAAAGGAGGCAAGGGCAATCGTCGCGAGTCCAGGGGCACCTCCTCAATCCAGCCCACCCTCGCCGCTCCCTCCACCGCCGTCCTAGGGTTTCCTTCCTCCACTCCAATCGCGCAATCGGACCCCCCAATCCCAACCAATGTCAATGTTAGTCAGTTACTCCTCCTTCTGATCCCCTCCTTCTCGATTTTCCTTTCTTTCTTTTTGGGCCCGATTACAATCCCTTTGATTGGGAATTTTTCAATCCAATCGGAGGGAGGGAGGGAGGGACTTGTTCGATTGGATTGGATTGCCGATTCCATAGGATCATGCCCCCACTTCCACTTCAATCAACCAAAACCATCTTTCTTTCAGGATCCGAATCCCCCCTCTCTCTCTGATGTGATTGATAGCTTAGGGATTCCCTCCATTTATCCGATGTTTGTTTTCCACAGGATGACCATGAGCGACGATGGAGACCGCACCTGCCCTCTCTGTGCCGAGGAGATGGACATCACTGACCAGCAGCTCAAGCCCTGCAAATGCGGCTACGAGGTTTCTTTCCTTCTTACGCTTCATCTATCTAT
Source organism: Oryza brachyantha (assembly GCF_000231095.2). Classification (NCBI taxonomy): domain Eukaryota; kingdom Viridiplantae; phylum Streptophyta; class Magnoliopsida; order Poales; family Poaceae; genus Oryza; species Oryza brachyantha. The sequence goes on from NC_023174.2 coordinate 111,767, forward strand.
CTGTGTCGATGCGGATTACATGCCATAACACATGGACCGCAGATTTGTGTCTGGTGCTGGCACCACATCATGGATATGGCTGAGAAAGAGGACACTGAGGGCCGCTGCCCTGCATGCCGAACTCGCTACGACAAAGACAGGATTGTCAAGATGGCTGCCACTTGCGACAGGTCTCTCTCAAACCTCCCAACTTCTGCTTTCACTCCGCTAACTTCACTCACATGGGGAGATGACCACACCACAGCATTACGTGTTCAACAAAACGAAACGCCAACCCCGATTGTCATCAATTGTGGTTTGCAAAGCACATGAACGACTTCTTTTATCTGTCTATTGCGTCCAAAAATTTGCACTTACGTCTATTTTGATGGAAGCAGGACAGTTGTCGAGAAAAATGTGGACAAGAAACAGAAGACCCAAAAGGTTAAGCCAAAGGCAGCAACTGTGGAAGCTAAGAAACATCTTGCTAGTGTCAGGGTTATCCAGAGAAACCTGGTGTACATAATTGGACTACCTGCAAATTTATGCAATGAGAGCGTGAGTACCATATCATGCACAGCCACATTCTTTTTCATTGAATAATGTGTATATTTTTTCTCGCATCAGCAGTGCTATTCATTTTTGTTTCAGATACTTGAGCGTAGGGAATACTTTGGTCAGTATGGCAGGGTTTTAAAGGTTTCAGTTTCTCGGACGACCGGGGCTCCTTCCCAGCAGGCATCAACAAACAATAGTATCAGCGTGTATGGTTATGGGAATCTCACGCTACATGTTTATGATGTTTCTCGTATGGAAAAACATGATCCATTACTTATTTCAGTACCGATCCTATAATGATATTGATATAACAAGCGATAGGGTTATATCGTATTGCCTATGCAATTGGATGTTTTAAAGTTATGTTCGCCTGTGCTTTCGTAAGCTTAGAGCATTTATGAATAGGCAAATAGGTGAATTATTGTGAAAGTAAATGCTAAAATATAGATGAAAAACGATGGTTAATTCTAGTATGACATGCCCAGGTGACCATGTCCTTGCAATTAATGTCAGATTTTTCTGTTAACAGTATGATTTGACTAAGAACCATTAATTTCCACATCCATTTTTAAATCAGCGAAAGCTACACTTACAGCCTTGTAACCAAAACAAAATACGTAGATTTCTATTGTCGAATAATCCAGGGACTTTCAGATAAATGCATAGGTGACTGCTTCAGTCATATCATAGTTCTTACATTAGCTATGATATATACTAGTTGGATGTTTACATCATCTATCTGATTTGAGGGCTCAGAACCTCTACATATGCAGATGCCAGGTGTTTCTTAGAACTTAACTCTTTAGAACTATCAAAATTTTCCTGCTGGTGGACTTTTGAATTATTTGAATGCTAGTTCTGTCTTTCTCTTAACAATCCCTAAGCACCGTTTGGATCCATGTAATCTTGGGATCCAAGTAGATTCTAAAATATGTTACATAGATTCTATATAAACTAAACTGTATGAGTTGAAAATTGGCTCATTACTTTGATATTCTCAGATATATTACATATGCCAAAGAAGAAGAGGCCATCAGGTGTATTCAAGCTGTACACAATTTTGTTTTGGAAGGGAAAGTGTTAAGGTCAGCATCTATGCTTTGTAGTCTTGTTGCAGTTTTTTTTTTTTTTTTTAATAATGTGGTTAGCCTAATAGTTAATGATATCTTGCAGAGCATGCTTTGGTACTACAAAGTATTGCCATGCATGGCTACGGAATATGGTATATTCGTTGCTTCATCCTGGCATCTTTATTTGCCATTACTCTACCCAGTGCTATCCTTCTGAACGCTTATTTTGTTTTTTCGTAGACCTGTGGAAATCCAGATTGTCTCTATTTACATGATGTAGGCAGTCAGGAAGATAGTTTCACTAAAGATGAGATAATATCAGCATATACAAGGTAAGATGAACTACATTAAACATATAATGTGGAAAGTCCCACTGTTATCATGCTTGCATCTGGTTTAAATCTAAGACATTATTGTGTCAGTCCTATCTATGCACTGTTCCTTGCCAAGCCTACTATCGCTGTTACTATATAATGCTCTTTTGTTCTGAGAATTTCTAGTCTGTCAACTTTTCCCTACACTATGCTTTGTTAAATGCATAGACTTTTGGTAGTTCTGATTGATACTTTCTACTCATGATCTCTTATTCCTACAGGAGTAGGGTTCCCCAAATGGCGTCTAGTGTTTCTCAAAGACGTTCAGGGACTATACTACCTCCTCCGGCAGATGATTTATCATATAGTGCAGTGGTTGCAGCTAAACATACAACCAAGAATGGGATAAATGTATATTTGTATACTGAAAAATCCATTGGTACATGTTCGTTTCTGTTTGATTTCATGCTGCCACATTAACTGATCTTATTTTGTACAGAATACTGCAAACCAGTCCAGGCTTTCACCTCCAAATAGTAGTTCTGGGAGATTCACACTTCCACTGGCTGCTTCATGGTATGGTGCTGGTTAGATCTCATGATATGTTTTAAAAGTATGAGTATGTTGCTAAAATATTTTTCTGAGCAGGGGGCATCGTGATTTGAATACCAGGACGCCAACAACTGGGGTGTCATCATCGCAATCTCTTACTAAATCAAAAACAGATCCACAAAGTAATTCATTCTCGAGTTCTTTGACTGTTTCAAGTACAAAGCTACCTTCTTCATGGAATGATGATACAAGCACAGTTCAAAAAATGACTGAAGATCAAGATAGTTTGTCTAAAACCTTGAAGCCATATAAGCCTGGTATTGCAAAGGAAACCCAAGTTGTAACATCACCGGAGTCATCACTGGACATAGATTTCTCTACCATACCTTCAGCTTGGAACGATGATGATGTCCCATCAGATGTGGTGTCAAAAGGAGGTGATGAAAAGCAAGATGTAAATGAGAATGGGAAGCTTATATGTTCAGTTTCTTCAAAGCCAACTGAATCAGACTATCTTGCATCGAAGCCATCGACATCACCAAAGAAAGACATTGCAGTAAACAGTACCAGGCGAAGCCCTCCAAATTGTGTATCAAGTTCAGCAGTTTCCAAATCAGAAGTAAAGGATGGTGACAGTGATTACCAAGTAACCAACATGGCTTCTAAAACACCTACTTTGGTAGTAGTAAAGGACCAATCTAATCAAGCAGCTATTGACACAGTAATTGAAGATACTAGATCTGATAGCACAGATATTGATGGGCTATCAGTTGGAGTATCTTCGGTAACTTTAAGCAGAAAAGATGGGGTTCAAAGTATGGCAGAAAACCAACAGCTGGATGGAGTCTTAAGTGCTTCAGTTGTGGTGCCCTTGAGTCAGAATTTGAGGCTTGCTGATAATGAGGATTCTACATGTCAAGCTAGTTCAGATAAGCATCGTGATTGGTGTTCAGATCTCCAAAGTAGTGTAGCTCCTCCATTAAATGACACAGGAAGTTCTGCAGTAGCCACTGATAAATCTCATGTTAGGGTGCTGGATGCTACTGATCAAGCTTCATCTTCACCATATGTCCATTTCCCTAACACGTCTCCTTTTTCATTGTGGAATTGTAAAGAAATAAGCCATACTTCCACAAGTGATAGAACTTCCGCAATGATGCAACCTGGGCTGTTATCTTCAAATGACAGCTCTTCTACCATGTTTAATGGACGTCAAGAAGCACTAGGAAATATATATGCACCTGGTAAGGTTCCTGAACATCACATATTAAGAAACCATCAGCCTGGAGCAGTTAACGTAGGCGGTGTTGACAAGGCTGTAATTGTAAATGAGGATGAGAGCAGCATAATTTCTGATATTTTGTCTTTGGAGTTTGATCCATGGGATGAGTCGTATTCGACTGCTAACAATTTTGCTAAGATGCTTAGTGCATCTGAAAAGAATAATGCGCTTTTCGATGCACCTTCATGGAAAACAAAAACCTGCAGTAATGAGTCTAGATTTTCGTTTGCTAGACAAGACAACCAAGGAAGCTTCCTAGAGTCATCTATGAGAAATTATGGAAGTGAGCAGAATTTCAGTTTGCCATCCCAAAATTCTAATGGAAACATTTATCAGAGTGGCATTTCATTTAAATCTCCAGAGGAAGGTTTCTTGAAGAGCAACTCTCTTACTATGTTGGATATGCTAGCCACTGGTGAGTAGTATGAATTTATAATACATGCAACTTGTCTAGTAATGAACAGTGAGATGGATTTTAGTGCTGCAGTTAATGTTTTTGGTTTAATATTCATTCTATATATTTGAGAATATTAGTGTGTCACAAAACCAAGATGGTTTCTCTAGGATGTAGAAGGAATACAATCTTTGTGCACCCACTCCCCCATCCCCCTCTTTTAATTCAACCTTGGTAATCTTATACCTTATGTGATTGGGTTGCCGGTGTATTGAAGATACAATGTACTGTATTTTTACGTTGAACCATTTTGGTGTTTGATGTTTCCACCATGCTACTTCTATGTACTTACAGAGTAAAATTTGTCTTTCAGGCACATCAAAGCCTAAAGTATCGGCGCCTCCTGGATTTTCAGTACCAGCAAGAGTTCCTCCTGGGTTTTCATCTGGATTTTCATCTCAGGAGGGGTTGAACCCGCCTCCTGGATTTTCATCTCACAATGGGCCTAATCCCCCCCCTGGATTTTCTTCACAGGGTGGATCTAATCAGGTCTATGGTTCAGCATACTCAGGTTCTCTCTCTCTCTCTCTCTCTCTCTCTCTCTCTCTCTCTCTTGCTTCTAAAACAATTTCTGTTTCTAATACTTTTACAATATTTTGCAGAAACTCGACCATTTGATGATATTTTGGGTATAAACACTAGCCATTATCAACCTCAGTTATCTAGACAATCAAGTGATATAGAATTTATTGATCCAGCTATATTAGCTGTGGGTAAAGGGCGGATGCCTGGAATTAGTGATTCAGGGTTGGAGATGAAAACTTCCCCTACTTTTCCAGCACAGTTGCAAACATCAAATGATCCAAGGCTTCAATTACTTATGCAGCAGAATATGCCTTCCCATCAAAATCTTGGATTTGCAGACCATATTCAAGATGCATTCAACCCTATGAATGATAATTATCTTGCATCCCGGCTTATACCTCAGAACCATGGTTCTCTATCCTCTTATGCACATATGTCACTCCAACAACCTAGAAGCTCACACCTTACAAATGGTCATTGGGATAGCTGGGGTGATTTGAGACAAGGGAACAATGTTTCCATGCCTGACATGTCAAGGATATTATATCCAACTGAAGCGAACAACTTCCACATGCTGGGTTCAAATGATCTGTATAACAGGGCTTTTGGACTGTAATTATCATTGGGATATGCGGCTTGACCTGTCACCCAGTCTAACTTGGGCATGTCTTCAGTTCTTGAATGTAATTGGTTGTACAGGTACAAGATACTCAGCTTGGTAAATGTTGAGCTTGTGGGTTAACAACAGAGTGTTCGTGAATGAAAGGTATTGGATTCAGTTGGATCAGCATGAATGTGGGTGCTTAATCAGACGTTTCTAGCACCAGGTATGTGTTTCACCATTCTGTTCACTTCTTTACTATATCATGCATGGCTTTCTATCCCTTGTCCTGAATTCGTGGTGTGAGCTATCTTCTCCTAGCATTGGTTAGTACTCTTTACTGTTTGTGCATGGTCTCTTCCATTTTATTCTCCACTGTAGGATTCTGGAAGTTGCTGTATATGTGGGCACACTGGCAAGTTACTGACCATTTGCAATGCTTGTCATCAGGTTCTGTTTTGGGCGAGAGGATATATATACATTAAAAGATGCATCCGTGAGATTGTCCTTCAAGTTTACATATACTTGTGGTGGAAGCTAGCTCGAGAAGATATATACTGTTTAGGATTTGTTTTTTGCCCCTTTTTCTAGTTTTGCCGTCATGTGGAAATGTTTTCTTGTTTTTTGTTTTGTACATGGTATGTTACTTGTCGCAAGTTGCTGTTCTGATGCATATGAGATGATTTTGTTGTTGGGTACTTGGGTTTACTAAACCGAACGTAAACTGCTTATAGCTGAATTGGCTGTTGGGTACTGAACTAAAAACAAGGTTGAGTTGGTTGGTGCCCTGTTGACAATATCAATTGATGAGGACATTTTTGTTCCTTTTTCTTTAAATTGTTTGTTCAAGCAAGCATCTAAGTTCCATTCAGGATTTAGGATGCCGCATAAGCAGAGTACACATAATGTCCGTTGTACCAAAAAAAAAAATAAATCGAAAACGCATAAGATGTCCGCTGTACTAAACAAATGCAAGGAAAGTGTAAATTTCGCAAAACCCTAGGCATGTATAAAGCAAAATCTCATATATTGTGATTTGTTTTCAAGAAACATCATGTTTTGAGACTAAATGTTTCAAGTAACCTTGTGTTTAAGCTTATATTATCAAGTAACCTTGTATTTAAGCTTATATTATCTATTTGGCTAATATATTTATGATAGTAATTTGGCTAATATATTTATGATAGTAATTTTAAATTTAGTATGACATATTTTTAAGTATAAGGCCGTATTAGCTACATTTTAACATGTAGTTATTGACAGTATGTTTTTATAATAAATAATTGATTAATTAATTGAATTGTGGTTTGTTTTTCAATCATGCCGCGTTTACCAGTAAGAAGATAAATTAGACAGGAATGAGGTGCATTTTAGGTCTAGTTATATGTGAATATATATTAAAAATATCATATATAACAATGAAAATAAATATTTTACATGAATATGGGGCTCCTACGAACATTTTGCCCTTAAATATGGGGTAATCTGAAAGTTACTCGAAAGGAAACTCGCTGATAATCTTGGGTTCGGCCAGTAATTGCTAATATGAATCGATCTTGTTTTTGGTCGCTTTTGACATAGTAATAATACGAGGGGACGAGACAAAGGAGCCAATATGATATCCATGTAAAAATCGTGAGAATGTACACGATCATCCATCTACACTTGAACTCAAATTCAAAGGTGACTGAAGCTCAACGACAGATTCAGCCAGCCGTTCCCAAAAATTTCGCTTCGGCAGCAAATCTAATACATGCACAGCTTAACCTAAGTAGAATGGAAACATCTCTCTTTTTTTTTTCTCCTCTCTTTCAAGACACAATCATCAGGCAGACGTGAGTGGATGCTGGAGCTACCTGAGACCTGGGCGCATGAGCAGCTCGTCGAACGACGCATTCTGCTCCAGATCCAAACTGTCCATGTTCACCGATGGAGACGTCTTGGACATGAGCTGCTGAATGGTGGAGGGCAGCTCAGGGCCTCCTCGCTCGATGGCAATGGCGTCCTGGATCTCCTTGAGCACCTCCGATATGGACGGCCTCATCAACCCCTTGGGCTTCACGCACATCGTTGCCACCTCCGCAATCTTCCATACTGACTGCAGGTCATATCCTGCGTCCAAGGACTGATCAATGATGCCATGGATATCTCCACTCTCCATGTGCGACCTAGCCTGCCAATTCGAGATATGGATGATTCAGTATCAGGGAAAGACTTTTCATCTATCATAAGATCTAGTAAACCATTATCTAAAAAAATAAGATCTAGTAAACATCATGCATGGCAGGACTTCTTACCCATTCAACAATGTTACGGCAGTGGAGCCCAAAGTTGTCATTTGAGATTGGCTCATGGCCTGAGATTAGCTCGAGTAAAATGACACCAAAACTATACATATCACTCTTCTCTGTCAGTTGCTGCGAGACATAGTACCTAAGCACACGGCAAATGGTGAGTTTGGGGATCACTTGGCATCAGATGTTACAAAGGTATTTAGCACTTCAATTTTCAACGCCATGATAACAAAAATAGACTTTGTAGGTTTCAGTAAAGAAGGCCTTACTCTGGGTCCAGATACCCAACTGTTCCTCGAACTATACTTGATACATGAGACCCATCGACAACAGGTTTTGACAAGCCAAAGTCTGCAACTTTTGCTCTCATGTTCTTGTCAAGGAGAATGTTACTGCTCTTGAGGTCTCTGTGGATGATAGTTGGGGAGCATCCTGTGTGGAGATACTCTATTCCTGATATTTTTAGTTGTTTCATGGAAATGGAGGACTTCAGAATATTTGGAATGCAGATTGGTAGAGGTACCAGAGGAAAACTTTACACACAAAGCAAGGGAGGAAGATAAACCTTTTGCAGCATCTTCTGCTATCTCAAGACGCTTGACCCAGCTGGTTATTTTCACATCAGCAGGGCCTCCTGTCAAAGGAAGATAAAATTCACATCAATCCAGCTCAATGCTGAAGAATCATGCACGGATTAGACATGTAGAGAGAACAGCAATGAAGCCACATTTTATGTTTACCATAGAAACTTCTGAAATATTGAAAAAATCGTGGAAATCCTAAGATTCTAAAATATAAATGCACATAGAACGTTTGCTTATAAAAGAGTCTACACCAACAGTGTGACGCTGTTTCTGCAATTTACCATCAGTTGGAAGGGGCTTACCACGAAGGTGCTCTTTTAATGTCCCGTTATGCATGAATTCATACACAAGTATATTTTTCCCATCTTGCTGGCTGTAACCAAGGAAGCTCACCAGGTTTCTATGATGAATTCTTGAAAGCAATGTTACCTGAAACGTACGTATCAGATACTAAGCAACACATCACAGTAACCATCCAAAGAAAACGTATACAAATTGCGTTTTCCACTAGACCTTGACAAAAGGATACATGAGGAATGTTTAGATAGAGGGTGAGGGTCCATAGGATGCCCCACACAGAAAATGTTCATTATCTTGGACTAAAAAATAAATTGAGGTTATGTGCTAGACAACATGGTCACATCCCATTAGTAAGTCTATCAATTAAGGAGGAAAATGGATGTGACTCAGAATATATCTGGCTTTAGCTTCTGCGGCAAGGTTTAAGTCTACCAACCAGTCCTAAGAAGCAGCTACCACAATTTTCATTTATGTCTTTAATACTTCAAGTGGAAACTAAATTAGGGTAGAAAAGAAACAGACCTCATTCAGGAATTCTCGGATGCCCTGATAGGAATCATTTGTAAGAAGTTTGACTGCAATTTCTCTCCCATCTGTAAGCTTACCATAGTATACTATGCCAAAACCTCCTGAACCAATTCTTCTATCAAATTTGTCAGTAGCATCTTCAATTTCGGACAGTGTAAATCTGTGTGCTGATTCTGTGGCCACTTCACTGAAAAACGAACCTAGTTTTTTTGCTGGTGCCGCAATAACAACATTTTCTGGAGATACAAAGTAATTACTACATTACCATACACCATAACAGATATGTCCAATGAGCTAAAGAATACTCACCGTCTGATGATTTCTTCTTTCCCTTGCATGTAAACAGGTAGCATCCAATAGCAGCAACAAGAACTAAAATGGCCCCAACCACAACACATACAATAATTACAATAGTGTGGCCAATGTTGCTGTGTCCCATGTGAAGGTCACTGTTTCCTGAGAAGCTGCAGAAAGGTAACAGATCAGAACAAAGAAGGCAATCCTATGCACATACTAGCTACTTGATTTACATGTGGAAATACATTGTCACTGAAGGTACATGAAATTTGTTTTAATTCACACTGGACCTCATAGGCGCAACAGCATACACTGATTATATCAAATGATTAAGCTAGATGTTCAAATAAAAGCTACACATACTTGAAAATAATGCTCTTTTTGAAAAGCGCTTGTGGGACCTCTCCAGACAGCTTATTGTTCTGAATATACCTGTAAAGGCCTGAATCAGTAAAGGTATTTTCGTTTCCATACTGTGAATAAAGCATTTGTATGAAAATGAGACAAAATCTGTAGCATAAATTCATATTGAAGATCATAAGAAAAGAATAACATATTTATTGAACTTGCAATATACATAGCATGGGAGCGGAAAGAAGAAGAGCACAAAAGAGTAGAACTTACAACTCTTTCAGGTTAGGTAGTTCTCCCAAAGAAGGTGGTAATGCACCGGTTAATTGATTGTTCTCAAGGTGACTGCAGTGCAGAGAAAAGCGCCATTAGTGCTAAGTTAGAAGGATACAATTTCTAGGATATACTATGGAAATAATGGAAAGCTCACATATATTGTAGATCACGGCACCCAGTGAAATCAGGAATTTGACCAGAAAATGAGTTACCATCAAGCTTTCTGAATTTGCAGAAACAAGTTATCAGAAAACTGCCAACAATCAAGAAGGGAGAGTAGAGAATAAAACTATTCTGATCTTACAGTTCGACCAGCCCAGATAGCTTTGTTAATTCCACAGGAATACTCCCTGTAATGTTCTTCCCTGATAATGTGCTGCGAGAAATGATCCTTAGATCTCAAATACTTCAAATATTGAGCATAAATACTGAAAACAAAGGCAGATTGACACGATCATCATACATTGAAAATATTCTGGGTGCTGCCTCTGAACTGCATTGCACCCAAGACCATGACGCTGGTAAGCAAGGATCACCACCCTCTTGTGCCCAATCTGCTTGAGGATATCGTGAGACCAAGCTGGCCATGATGTTCGCTGTCAATATTACCAGGAAACCAAATTAGAACAGAATAGAATATTTTTCATTTCTTGTACATCACATATACAGAAAGACAATTGCTGACCATCTTGAGATCCCATAGCAATCTGTACATATTTGTAGATCTCCATGGCATTCAAGATAGGTCCCTCTGATGAATCATTAGTCTTCTTGAATCCAAAAGAAAAAACAAATGGAAGAGGAACATTTGTGTAGCCTGGTTCATACAATCGATACTTTCCCTGGGCATTCTCCTCTACATCAACAGTTGGTTTACTGAAATCTGGCTTGCCTGGAATGACCAACTTAAATTTCCTAGTTTGATTTGGGGCCAAATCCTCAATTTCTGCAAAATATGAAACCGCCCAAGCATTCCCTGGGAAATCTTCCAAATCAATCCGGTAGGTCAAGGATCCATCTTTGCCAACCACTGCAGTTTGCATGACCCTTTGAGGTGGTTGTTCGTTGGTACTGACGAATATGGGCTTTGTAGTTGATATTCTCTGTGTCCCTGGAGCAACATCGACAAGGTAATTTGCTCGCCTGACTAAATCGGACTCCCATATTCTATCAAATGGGTCATCAGGGTACCTGAGCAATTAAAAGAAGAAGGAAGAAAAAACACTTTTCTTAAGCTAGATATTGGCAAGGGAAGTATGAATAGGTAGCGCATATGTACCTGACTGATGCATTGCTTTCTGCACCAAAATTGATCCTTGCAGAGAGTCTAAGGAAGAACTGTTTTTCATCAGTGGTGTAGTAGAGGGAACCATTAAATTGGCGAAGCTCGAGAGTAGAAATGAAGGGCTGTCCGGTGCTGGCATTAGAGAGGCAAACGCTGAGTGTTGGAGCAGCAGCCAGGATAATCGCCTCCTGAACTACTGGGGTGGTGGCATCATCAACGACAACAGTGGTCCATGGGGTTGCTCCAAGGGAGAGATCAAACTTTGGGTAGACATTGCTGTTGTCGAAGTTGCCATAGAGAAAGGTGGCCCTAACAAGGTAGCGAGTTCTGTTCCTGACGTTCATGGTGTAGCAATACTTCCTGTTGTCCGCGGGGAAATAGCGAACGGTTGCGTATTGGTGCTGCAAGACTTGATTTTGGACCAAGAGGTTTGCTTTCTGTCCACCGGACACAAACTTGGCATCGGAAGTCCACTGGATCCCAATGCCATCCGTGTAATCATCGTCTCCGCCGCAATCCAAGCTGATGAAACCTGCATCAAACAAGGAAATTAGCCATCGGCTGCAGGTCCAGTGAATATATGGTTCCATCTACCAAGAAGAATCTGAAGAAAAAAAAAGATTCACCAGGCTGGGCAGTGGAGAACGAGCAGAGGAGGAGGAGGAGAAGAGCTGCCGTAGCAGTGGCGGCGGCGGAAGCGAACGGCATCTCCGTCACTCTCTCCGGCCAGTCTCCGTGTAGTAGAGATGGGATGGATTAGCTTAGGCTGAACTGAAGCCTGAATGAATCAATCCATCCGGTCGTTGCTTGGAAACAAAACAAGAAGGAATTTGGTACTAGTATTTGGTAGAGAGAGAAAGAGAGAGAGAGATGGACAAGGGAAGTTAAGTGAGGTAAACAAGATGCAGCAAACACCTTGTATTTGTTCGATCTGGAAGGAGAGGAGAGGTGAGGAAAGGAGAAGGAGAAGGAGAAGAAGACAGGAAGGGTCCCACTCCCAGCTCGCCTGCTAATCTCTGCTGCTTGCTTGCTAGTCGAAAGCAGGAGAGAAAAGCAAAGCAAGCATGAAATGGAAAGGCGAGAAGAAAGAAAAGGTCCAGCTATCTGCTTCTTGCCTTTTTGCTTTGCTGAGCGCTCAGAGTGGAGTGGCCCGCTCAGCTAGTGCAGTGCAATGCAATGCAATGGACCACCTCAGCCTCAGCCTCAGTGCTAGCGTGTCACTACTGGAGTTACTTCTCCTTACGGAGTAACTCAATCATTAATTATACATTTGCTACTTAAGAACAGACAAAGTAAGGGGCTGTTTGGGACAAGGGGCTAAAGTTTAGCGTTTTGCGCTTTGTCCCATTAGATATTTGGACATTTATTATAAATAGTAAACGTAGACTATTAATAAAATTCATCTATAATCTTGGACTAATTTGCGAGATGAATCTATTGAGCCTAATTAATTCATGATTAGGCTAAGTGATGCTACAGTAAACATACTCTAATTATGGATTAATTAGACTTAAAAAATCATCTCGTGGATTAACACTCATTTATGAAATTAGTTTTTTATTAGTCTATGTTTAATACTTTAAATTAGTGTTCCAACATCCTATGTGATATGGTGCTAAAAAGTTTAACCCCATCTAGACACCCCTTAATTAGCTTAGCTTCCAAGCTCACACTTAATAAAAAAGGACATCTCAGTCTCAGTATAATACTACTCTCAAGTCCAACAGTCCACGGCCACGAGGACGCCTGCCTACTACCTCTCTTTCATGTTCTACTATTCCACCACCAGTTTCTACAACTACTGTACAACAACATTCTAACAAACTGCAACTTTAAAAGTTTAATGCTAACATCACTCCACTTTGTCTGTTTCTTAAAATAATTTATAGTTTATAAATTGTTCAACCTACGAGGCTCAATTTCATACTGTATGATTGTCTTACCACTGCCTCCTGTTTTAATCACGTTCGGTGACTGTTTTATCACTGACTAGTTTTAGATATATGATATACTGGCTTTTTTTTCAATATATTTTACTAGTTATCTCCTACACAAATATTTTTGTAAATAGACAAACATAAGGCATGTTTAAAGTTCTTTCGATGACAGATGCAATGACACTCTTTTATGTTACAGTATCTTCTACTTTGCAATGGCAATATTATAGTAAATTTAAATCTAACTATATACTTTAAAAGTATATTAAATATTGTTAGGGATATGATTTAAATTATAATCTATATAATATATTTAGGTTATATTATTAGATTCCTAGTATGACTCATAGTCTTTTTCTTGTAGGACTTATAGAGTTTTATAATAAGACATAGTATTTTTCTCTTATGACTCCTAGATTTTCCTTTATATATATTTTTTCTAAGTTGCATGGAAAGGATGCGATGACCTGTCGTGTGCTCTTTGCATTGTAATCATCTGCTCATAGTGGTTATTGCTGGTAGGCGCCCGTGGTTTTTCCCGTAAGAGTTTTTCACGTTAAATCCGTGTCTCACTTATGCATCAATTTTCCTAACAAATATTTTATTTGAAACTTCGGTAAGATATATTACCAATTCATCTATTTTAATATGATATATTATACATAAATCTAATGCAGTGTTATATATTTTGGTTTTAGTTTTATTCCTACAAAAATTTTACTACACATACTATCAACGTAATATAAAAAATTAGATCCGTTAGATCCAACGGATGACTCATAGTCATTGAAGGGTACCTTGAAAAATCCTTTATTTATTTGACTAAGTAATTATATAAAAACTGTATCAAAGTTAAACCGGGAGGGGTAACATTTTTTATATTTTTTGATTCAACAGTAGCTACCAAGTATTTAAATGGGTGCCATAAATCCAACCAATAATTAATAAACATTCCTATAGCCAACTAAATTGTAATATACCAGGAGAAAAATAAGCAACCGCAAGCTCTAACTTTAATTAAAGAAGACCTATAGTCATCAAAAGTTATATCCAATATACTTCTTATGTACTAAAATAACTTTAATTTTCACCCATACCACACATACCAATTCAAAAGCAAAAAGAATAGAATAGTCATTCACTTTATTAAATCACAATACATTCATCCTCCATGTTATCAGTTACTAATGCATTTATTTTCTACTTTCGCGAACACAGATACAATAGTGACTAAAAATAAACATATTATGGGACGAAGAGGATATAATAAAAATACGATCTTATATTTGGATGGAGATGGTACCTTTTTGGGTTTGAAGGATATCCAAAGAAAACGATACAAAATAAACACTATCTACAAGTTTGGTTCAAATCATTATTAACCTTGGGACAAAAATACATGAATAACCTTCAGCCTGAACAAACATGAGTATTAGCCATCAGCAAGTTTTTCATAAGTATAACCCCCTTAGGCCGAAAAAAAATGCCCCTTCACCTTTGATCCATAATTTCATTAGCATTAACCTTGCGCCTAAAACGCCTGACTACAAGCTGTGGCATAATTCTACACGAATATTATTCTTTAGCCTAAAATACACCTTTGACAAAAAAAAATGACTATTAACCTCTGGTCCAAAGCTTCGTGAGTATTAACATTGGGTTAAAAACACATAAATATATGCATTTGGCCCAAAATTTAATGAGAATTAACCTAGCTAGGCTTAGAAACATGTGAATATCGAAACACACTTTTGCCCAAATTCCATGATCATTAACCTAACAAAAAGGCAATTAATCGATTTACCTTACGATGAAAAAACAAATTCATGTACTTTGGCTAAAACATTTAATGGTTTCATTTTGTGCCGAAAAACACATGGATATTAACCTTTGATAAACAATTTCATAAGCATGCACCCTAGTAAAAAAATTAAACGATTAATAGCCCACAACCCAAAGTTGCTCAATTATAAACCTTGGGCCAAAATATACATGAATGTTAACTTTTACACCAATATACATGAGCTATGCCTTGGGTCTAAAATTTTATCGATATTAACTTTGGTCTTATTAGCCTTTGGTCAGACTATACATGTGTTAGTCCTTGGCGCAAAAACACATGAGTGTAAAAAAAAAAAAAGGAGAACACCCTTGGGTCCAAGAATATTCCAAAATTCATGATTATTAACCATGGTACAAAACATAGATGACTTTTAAACTTTGGCCTAAAAACAATTGAGCATTAATCTTTGTCTCAAACTTTCACAAGTACTAATATTGGGTTAAAAACACATCAATATAAACTCACCACACAAAATTTCATTTAATGAGTACTAATCTTGGCACAAACATATGAAAACCAACCTTTTGCTCAATATTTCATGACTGAGACTGGGGCCAAAAAAATACATATACTCGAGTGAAGATTCTATAATATGTGTGAAGATTCAAGGAGCACAATAACTAAACCATAAACATAGCCTGTTCATGAGAAATTGTACCTTGTTTCCGTAAAGTCAGGGCCTAGAAAGAGCCAAAAATAAATGTTTATTTTAAAGATATAAATTTTGCCTTACGAGATGGATTTTCACTTTTACTTCCATGCATAAGGCTAGTCGGAAGAAAGGATTATAAATTTTCACTTTTACTTCCATACATAAGGCTAGTCAGAAGAAAGCATTATAAATTTATAAGTAACCTCATGGGTTCTAGCACGTGGCACGTAGGTCCAAGACTTACTAAACCACATCATCAACCAATTTAACTTGGTACTATAACAAAATAAAAAAAATACTTATCCCAGGTGTCTACAGTTTGTATAAATATGACATAATTTTACTTGTAATTATACTACTCGTAACTACAGTGGATAAAGAATAATTGGTTAAAAGTGTGATTTTATAAACTCCGTGACCATAATATGTGTGGTTTATGTACCATGTACCAAAAATCGTATGATTTCGTGAAACTTAGTCCATAATATATGTGACTTTATGATGTTTACTCAAATTTTAATTAAAAACATCAGTAACTCTACAATTTTCTGTGTCTAGAGGATTTGTTGCTGCATCTAATCAATGAAAGCAAAAGGCTCGCATTAGGCTATAATTTGGTTGAACCATACGAGAGAATGCAAAGGTATATGCATGGATGCGGACATGCGGTAGAGTGTGAGACCGGGCGGGGCACGAAAGATTGCTTAATTTTAGCCTTTTCCAGAGCCAGAGGACCCAGATGCATGGATGATGCAGCTAAAAAGCTCGACTGCACGCACCAAGAGGTTGACCAAACTACCAATTATTAAAGTTCCCAAAGAACAAATAAGGGAATATGAGAGCATGCTAACCCAGCTGCCACACTATCAATTATTCAAGTTCCCAAATAACGAAAAAGGGGAATAAGAGCATGCTAGCCTAGTTGCTCCACTCCACTCTAGTTCCATAGTTAATAAGACGAGCGTTAAATTTTTATTTTTTTTATGACTATTAATAACTTTAAACTATTTACCTTGAACACTAGGACAATATATATATATATATATAGATGAATCTTAAAAATGTAATTTAATAAAATTAAGTATGTATTTATTTATATATTATAATACAAAATTATAGTCATAGATAGGTTTTGGAAATCATGTTGTTATCCAAAACAATAGAAATTATTAAACAAGAGGAAGTATATGTACGCATGCAACACAGTTATTAGTCATCTATGTTGCAGCTGCTTCAACAAAATTATAATAACAATAATTCATATGCATATCTGTTTGTGCGTAAAAAAGAGATAATGCATAAATAATAGATAAGTCTGTGTGTTTGCTATGTGACGTGGTGATGGGTAGTGCCTCCATGTGGGTGGCTTGGGCGGCATTAAAACCTAACCACCACTATTATCTGTTCCATCTTTCCGCTACCCTTGTCGCCGTGAGAGTGAGCCTCGTGCCAGGTGGAGAGTTAGGACAATAACATTGGGCAAATGTATAATCTGTAGGAGGAGTGCGCTTGGACCTGGTGTGGGGGTGAAGGGTTGTGCATGGGTGTTAGTTGTGGCCAGGTTGGTACAACAGAGCGCCACAGAAGGTAGTCGGGACAATGGCATAAGGGCAGGGTGGTGGGTGGAGGACACCTTGATGGAGTGGTGGATCCTCTAGGCTTATCGATAGAGTAAGGGTTCTTCCTAGCCATTGATGATGTAGTCAGTAACCTATTGTGGCTACGATGGTGACAGGCACAACTAGGCGCCATAGAAATGCTAGATCAGGTGCGTAGGAGTGGTTGGTGGCTGGGATGACGGGGATCTCACATTATGTAAGGTGATGCAGATGGCGGCAAAGTTCACCTTTTGGTTAGGTTTTCGTCTTCATTTACCTCTCCATATCCGGCAATAGCCTAGATCTATGTGCATGTAGGGGTGGTAATGGGTATAACTGTTTTGCTAATAAAATTTAAGGGGTGTGTCTAAAATAGGATGAGCAAAAATTTTATAAATTTTTGAGCTAAAATTTTTAAAGGTTGAATAGGGTTATGAAAGGACCCAAGGGCCTTGGCCCATTACTATCTTGAGCTACACAACAACCAAATCCGGGTACTGCGACAACATCCAATTGACATCGGTGATGTCTATGGACGCCACACACCTTATTAGAGATGATTCTTTGTGTCTCAAGGGCGACTTTTAGGGTGAAAATCCATTTCATGATGTCTAGGATAGTGACGATGACATCCTAAGTGTCATGATTTTTTTGGAGGTGCCTTTGCTAGATCGACTATAATGGTTATGCCAATGACAAGATCTAGTCGAAGACCTTTTTATGGTCTAATTACTCTCTGACATTATCTTCTGTTTGGTTGACAATAGTCGTTAGTGGTAATGTGACCAGAATTTGATCGGTTGATCGACCGCTGATTTGGATATCATGTTTTCTGGTCAAGGACTACATGCAGTTACAAGTTATTGGAGAAACAATGGTTATACACTTTGTCATGAACTATAGGAAGTGTTATCATGTCTTTATGGTAGTATTATAAGTAATTTGTTTTTTTAAAAGAAAGCTATTATTTTGCAATTTGCAATCAATTGACTTGCAATTTATGAAATAATTGCTTGTAGCCTTTTAATACAATATAAACGGTGGCAGATCTAGGGTAGGCCCGGGATCACCCAAACAAAACCTAACGTAGGGCATATATGTATGTGAAATAGGTAAAAATTAACTCCAATAAAGGGGAAAAACTCCCTTAATAATATGTGATGGCGATTTTTTGATTAATTTTAAACATGTATTTTATTTTTGTTATGGTACATTTATGGTATTTAAACAAAATTATACAAGTTGAATAACTTAAACTTAAAATCATAGATACGCTACGGGCGATGAACATAATGTAAAATTTTAAAAAATAAAGCAGTGAGCTGCCAAATCTTAAAGCTGCAATTTAATTTGTTAAAGAATGGAAGAGTAGTAGTCCGATTGTATATGTATAAAAGTATGATGAGGTTTAAGGAAAGACAATATGAGTGTAAATTTATAATTGGTACTAATACGGCCTTAGGAATAGTACTCGTAGGTTAGTTCCAATGTCGATCATGGTCACAATGATGATGGCAACACAGGACGTAGATAGGCTTGGAAGCTAAGGTAAGCAGATGATCCAACAATCCAATGAATGAATGAAATAAAAGGAGGCAATGATCATAGGCATTTTCGCTTTTATTAATGATGGGCAGAGCGTTGTTACATGCATGTTCCTATAATTCGGTTTGGTCAATCTCAACTGTAGTATGATGGGCCGGGCCGAGCCGAATCAATCTACACTACACTAGGGGTAGGAGGACTAGGGAAGTCAGTAGCCGAGAGTTGGACACGTCAGCGTCATCTTCTTCTCCTTCTTGCTCTGCTCCTCCATCGCCGCCGCCCACGGTCCACCGGCGATCGATCGAAGAAGAAGAAGAAGAAGAGTATGACCACCATCACCAGTAGCAGCTCCAGTAATACTAGTGCTTCGTTGCTACAACGCTGTCAGTACAGACCCCAATTCTTCTTCCTCTCCGGCCCCGGCCCCAACACCCCTCCTCTATTCGTTGTTGCTGCATCCTCATCCTCATCCTCGCAATGCTCCAACGACGACCACAAGCTCCTCGCCCTCCTGCGCGCCGGACACACCGACGCCGCCTACCACCTCCTAGCCTCCAACCCCTCCCTCCCGGACTCCCCTGTCTCCGCCTCCCGCCTCCTCGCCCAGCTCTCCTACCAAGGATCGTCCCGCGCAGCCACCCTCCTCCACCGCCTCCGCGCCCGCGGGGCCCTCCACCTCCTCGACGCCAACTCCCTCTCCCTCGCCGCCTCCGCCGCCGCCCGCTCCAACAACCCCCACCTCGCCTACTCCCTCCTCATCTCAATGCTCCGCCGCGGCCTCCTCCCCGACCGCCGCGCCTACACCGCCGCCCTCGCGCGCCTCCCCCCTGCCCGCGCGCTCCGCCTCTTCGACGCCGTCCTCCACCACCTCCGCCGAGCCCCCGACGACCGCACCACCTCTCTCCCCGACACCGCCGCCTTCAACGCCGCACTCAGCGCCTGCGCCGACGCAGGAGACTGCGCCCGCTTCCGCCACCTGTTCGACCAGATGCCCACATGGAGCGCGCCACCCGACGCGCTCACCTACAACGTCGTCATCAAGATGTGCGCGCGCGCCGGCCGCAAGGACCTCGTCGCGCGCCTGCTCGAGCGGATCCTCTCCTCCGGCCTTGCCCCCTGCGCAACCACGTTCCACTCCCTCGTCGCCGCCTACGTCGGCTTCGGCGACATCCCCACAGCGGAGAGGATCGTGCAGGCCATGCGCGAACGCCGCACCGACATCTGCTTGCTGTTCCGGGCGGTCGCAGCTGAAGCAGACCACCAAATTATCAGCGCCGAGCAGCAGCAGATGCAGAGCTCTGTTCTGGATGACATCGTCGTCAAGCCGTCAGAAGAAGAGGAGACGGCGGTGCCGCTGCTGCCCAAGGCGTACCCGCCCAACTCGCGGGTGTACACCACCCTCATGAAGGGGTACATGAACGCCGGCCGCGTGGAGGACGTGGTGACCATGATGCGCGCGATGCAGCGAGAGGGAGAGACGGCGCCGGCCAGCCGCCCCGACCACGTCACGTACACGACGGTGATATCGACGCTGGTGGCGGCCGGGGACATAGAGCGGGCGCGCGCCGTGCTGGAGGAGATGGAGCGAGCAGGGGTGGCGGCCAGCCGCGTGACATACAACGTCCTCATGAAGGGCTACTGCCAGCAGCTGCAGGTGGGCAGGGCAAGGGAGCTGCTCGCCGTCGACATGGCCGAGGCGGGCATCGAGCCCGACGTGGTGACGTACAACACACTGATCGACGGGTGCGTGCTGACGGACGACAGCGCGGGCGCGGTGGCGCTGTTCAACGAGATGCGGGGGAGGGGCATCGCGCCGTCGGCGGTGAGCTACACGACGCTGATGAAGGCGTTCGCGGCGTCGGGGCAGCCGAAGGTGGCGCACAAGGTGTTCGAGGAAATGGAGAAGGACCCGCGGGTGGCGGTGGACCGGGCAGCGTGGAACATGCTGGTGGAGGCGTACTGCCGGGAGGGCCAGGTGGAGGCGGCGAAGAAGGTGGTGGAGAGGATGAGGGCGCGGGGAGTGCAGGCGGACGTGGCGACGTACGGCAGCCTGGCGAAGGGGATCGCGGTGGCGCGGAGGCCGGGGGAGGCGCTGCTGCTGTGGGAGGAGATAAAGAGGAAGAGGAAGGAGGTGGAGGTGGACGGGGAGGTGCTGGAGGCGCTGGCGGACGTGTGCGTGCGGGCGGCGCTGTTCCGGAAGGCGCTGGAGATCGTGGCGCGGATGGAGGAGATGGGGCTGGAGGCGAACAAGGGCAAGTACAAGAGGATGTACGTGGAGCTGCACTCGCGCATGTTCACCAGCAAGCACGCGTCGCAGGCCAGGCAGGATCGCCGCCGGGAGAGGAAGCGCGCCGCCGAGGCCTTCAAGTTCTGGCTCGGCCTCCCCAACTCCTACTACGCCACCGACTGGCGCCTTCAGGAACATGACACCTAGGCAGCATATACTGTATGCTACTAGTGCGAAATCTTAACATATTTTTCTACATGATGAAAAAAAATAGTGTCAGAATTTTACCAGTTTGACAAAATTCTTGTTCTAAACGACATATTTTTTTTATTTAAGCAAGTATTAGAATCAACTTCCGTGCTCTAAAAGAATGGAGTTTCAAGAAATGATCTGAGAAGGCCTAAAGGCAAGGGGTGCTCAACTGACAAGAGAGGGTTTCTTTTGAGGGAGCAGAGAGCTTCTCTCCGCTCCCTTTATTATTAATTTATTTGCAAGACAAGCGTTCGGCTGAAACGTGGTCCGAACAATGTTCCTTGTACAGATTACAGAATGTGCGCTGCGCAAGTAAGCGCAGTGAATGTCTCAGGTACAGGGTTAGGCAATTACACCCTCGGTCCGAAATAAACCAATTCATGTGTTTTTATTAAATTTTTGACTCTTCGTCTTATTTGAAATCTTTTTATGATTTATATTTTTATTATTATTACATGATAAAACATGAATAGTACTTTGTTGGTGATTAATTTTTTTCAATTTTTTAATAAATTTTTCAAATAAGACGGATGGTCAAACGCTCTGTAGAAAAAACTTAGAAATCTGATTTTTTTTTTTGACGGAGCAGTACATACTAACTAGTAGAACAAAAGGACAATTAGTGCTAGTTGTAGGCAAGAAAGAAACTTCTCTAACCTCAAGACACTGCTCTCGGTCAAGGTGAGTCACTTGTACGGACGCTTTTGGA
This sequence comes from Oryza brachyantha, assembly GCF_000231095.2. Classification (NCBI taxonomy): domain Eukaryota; kingdom Viridiplantae; phylum Streptophyta; class Magnoliopsida; order Poales; family Poaceae; genus Oryza; species Oryza brachyantha. Next base: position 133,780 of record NC_023174.2, read on the forward strand.
GTACTTGGTACAGTCAAATGGCCCGACGTCTTGAGCTTTCCGTTTAACCTGCAGGAAATCATGAGGGATGCGTCTTCATCAGTCAACCTAATTAACCTTAGTCTTATAAATATTAACGGCAAGTACTAATCCTATGCCAAAATCACCGGCTACATCTTTGTGTTACTGGATCTGATGCACATGCACTCGCTGAATGATAATAATAAGGCATGTTTGCATGAATTTCCTCCCCAACTTTTCATTACAGAAAGGCGTACCGGCGACCACGGACTAGGTTCTGGAGCAGCTTTGTCGGTAGGAGAATTTTGCACAGCACCACTCTTCTGTTCCAAAACTTCCTGCCAAAACATAAGCAAACTCAGTTGCAAGCCTCATAAACTTACATAGCGAGCTGAACTTCAGGGACGTAAACTGAGCGTGTCCTCTCTTACAAAACACTAGACTGGATCCATACAAATAGAACAATAGCAAGCAGGTGTGTAACTGAAGATACATGTCTATGGTGTCAAGTGAATTGACCTCTCCAAAAGCCTCCATGACAGCAAGCCATTCTTCTGTAAACGGAACCAAGTTTTTTAGATGATCTTTACTGATGGTATTTGTCCTTGATTTACCCACTGGCTTATTCATTCTGCAAGAAGATAATAATGGCACTATCAATGCAATATGTAATTGAAGACGATTAACTTTGCACATTAAATATTCGATGCAGGCATACTCTATATTTGATACACCCTCTGAAGACATCTTCTTGGTGTCAAACTCAATTTTGTCATCAGTATCTTGCTCTACTGGTGACAAAGGCCGTCTTTCCTTGGTCGAAGAATGATGTGATTCTGTTCTACCTTCAATATCTGCCTTTTCAATCAAATTGGTAGATCGTGCCTCTTGATCTACATAAGGGGAGCGCACTGCTAGGTTCATAGGTGAACATTCTGCACTCCTGTAATCAATGTCAAATTCACCCCCTACATGCAACAGCGGAGCTACCGTTGCATCCAATGCATCATCTGTGTCAAGCTCCATTTCAATATCAATATTTGGTCCTTCTGAAGAAGTTAACTGAACTTCACTACACAAAGAATCATTCGAGTCTAACTTGATGTGTGCTAAAGATGGTTTTGGGTCTCTAGAACTATCACACTGTGGCATCTGATCTGTACAGTGTATAGATTGAACTAACATATTCTGCTGATAGCAGGAATGGGAATCTCGCAAGGAACTAGTAGCTAGAGTGCAATTGTTGCCTTCTGATGAACAAACTGTACCAGGTGTCTCTCCAGAAAGTGAATTTTCCAGGTTAACTGTTGCTTCACAATCAGACTTGCCTTGACAATTTAAATCATTTGGGGTGCACCCTGGAGAAGAAATGCAAGATGTTGTCAATTTACTCCCAACTGTAGGTTCGCTTAAGGAGCAAACGACTTGAAAACAAGAACCCTCAGCAGGCTCAAGCTCAATGCTTGAGCAGCAAATAACGTTAAGATTATTGGTGCCCTCAATAGGTTCAACGTCCTTGATAGTATGCTGTTCTACAGATGTCACAACATTGCACTCATTGGGCATGTCATTGCTGGCACCATTATTGTCTACAGAGCTCAACTGTTGTGTAGTCGCTCCATTTCCAGCCAACAAAAAACCATCGTCTGCAATTTCTTGAATATTTGTATTCCCAGAGTTTACTGAGTAAGGTATAATACTTTCTGACAAGGATTGCTTCACAGAACAAGCATCAGTGTTCTCAAAACCAGTAAAAGAAGAGGCTAAGACTTTGGGAGTGATGTCACTAGTGGCAGGTTGCGCAGGAATATTGGAAGAAACAGAGCGATTGGAAGGCAGCCACTTTGTTAGATGGAATCTGCCTTTTAGATCCACAGGCTGCTTATACCTGAGTGATGAAATATTTCCACTAAAGCACTTCTCTGGATTTTGAGCAGTATTGCCATGTGATGCAGAAGTTTTTCCCTGAAATAATTAGTCAAAAATATGAGGTATTGAAGTTTTCACATGGAGAGAATTATCAGGACATATAAGAATGCCCCCCCCCCCCCCGAAAAAAAAATGGAAAGAATCAAATGACAGATTCAAACCTAGAAAACCATTTTGTATGATGGACAAAGCCGAATTTCCCCAATTTTTACAAATTCAGGCATACATCTGGTAGGATGGCCATCTCTTCTTTTTACAACAATTCTCACATCACCTCATATTCCACATATACAACTTTTATGGAAGCATTGCATCATGTATGAAAGAGCATAGAAGACTACCTGAGCAAAAAATCCAACTGAAGGTGAAGGCATCCGAAGGGCTGATGGCTTAGCAGACATTGGTACAGGGACAACAACAGAATTGGAGGGTTTATCTTGTGAAACTGGTGAAAAAGTTTTATATTTTCCGGAACAACTAGCTTCCTCACAGGTGGTAGTAACCGTAGGGACCTGTACAAGTAAACAAGCATGTAACATCCCTTGTGGTTTTCAAATTCATACAGTAGAATATACATAGGGGCAAGATCTGATATATCCACTGGTATCCATCAAAGTGGCAGTGCATCAAATAAGAGTTTCCCCTCAATTAAAATGTAATTGATGCTATCACTCACCGCGTCCTTCCCTATGGTAGGCCCTGAAGATTTACCCACAGATGGATTCTCAGTCTCCGATTTAAGTGGGGGGGCCTCTACTTTATGTGTGTACTTACTTTTAGCTGAAAAATAGTGATGTGTTGAATTAGTTAGTAATAATAATAACATTAAAAAATGCTGAAAACCTTAAGTTACATATAGCCGTAGATGTCTATATGCAAGATTACCTGTAGCTGGTTTTTTTGTTGGTTTGGGAACATCAGTCACAGATGAGGTACTTCTTGTTCTAGAGACCACAGAAGGAGAAGGTTGAGACTTCCTTGGTATTCTTGATATTTGAGCCGTAGCACTTGAGTTTGGCACTTTTTTCTGTGTATAATTAAGTTAAGACTAACAACACTTGTAATTAATAAGAATGAAACTAAGGATAAGAGTATTTGCAAGACAATGGTCATGCTTTTGTTAAGAAAAGTATAGCACACATCCAACAAGCTAGAATCTTCATAAGGATATGCATATCCAGCAGGTGGTCGAGGTATGGACTTTTGGATGTTTTTTGCTGACCTTTTATCTTGTGTTCCCTGCAGTTGGGCAGAAGAGAGCCAAAAATTGCATGATTATCCATAGCAGTACGTTAACTAAAGCATGTGCTATGCAATGAACTGACCGCAGGTGCTTTTCGTTCATCCTGCTCAGAAACTTTCGAGGAAGCAAACAGCTTCCTTCCTTTGTTTTCTGTGCTCAGACATTTTGCAGGAAATTTTCCACGAGAATTCTGTGCGACTTCCTTGAGCACGGGTGTGTTGCCAGATTTCTCTAGTCTGGACAATGGAGAAAAGGTTGAAGAAAATCCAGAGGCAGGGCTCCTAGTTGCCTTCACTTGGGAGCCAGTAAGCATAGAAAGCTCCGTATTATCCAAAACACCTGCCAGAAGAATAGAGGTTTTTCAGCTGCCAGAAGCATGGAGTAGTTGCGAAAGAATTGTTGTACCTTGTTCAGTGAAGAAAGCAGGATTCCATGCAATGCTTTTCCTGAGATTGAAGCCCCCTGCAGGTTTGTTCTTCCTCCTTTTAGAGGTATCCGCAGCATTGCCTTCCTGCGGGGTTGGGCAATCCAAAACGTGGTGTTGATGTTGAGAGATAATGTTGTGTTTGTTGCCTGGCCATAGAGAATTTGTTATTGGATGTCCGGAATGAACTGCATTAGATAGCAAACACGGAGAGGAGAGGGGGGAGCTCACTGGAAGCAGGGATGCGGCACGGCGAGGCCATGCACAATCAAGCGAGCCTAAGTTTTAGTTTGTCCTGTTTGGATCCCTAGGTATTTGCGAGAGAGAATTTGAATAAAGAGAGATGAGTCTCAACTGCAAATTTCAACATTGCCTTTCTCAGATAGTCCAGTATTGTTTTCAAGGTTCTAAAATAGCGGGCTAAGACATTTAGCGGTTCATCTCTCCAACAGCTAAGATAGGCTATAGTGGGCTATAGCAGTAGCTAAGTAATTTAGTGGTTTTGTAAAAATACTAAGAAAAATTGAAAAAAAAAATGACAGAACTTTGCCTAAAAATTGACATAGCTCATCAGCATTTCATAGTTCATGATTCATACAAATACATGAGTACATCACAAGTGAATACAAGTGGAGAATACTTGACAATTTAACAATACATAGTTCTACACAAGACGAACAGAACCATTACTTGACAATTTAAATAGTTCATCACTAGAGGATCATGACCATTACTTGGCAAAATAGAAATATCAAGTTCAATAGAGTAGATTGTTCTAATCAGATTCAGATTTGCTGTCAATACAAAGTGCAAACATGAATATTTCTCATTCACACAAGGTAATTCATTGAATCGAGAAGATCGGGAATGAGGAGCTACCTGCCATTAGAGAAGGAATGCTCGGTTCTTCTTCTTCACTGGATAAGTGGACAGAGCGAGGAGCAGGAACGGAGCCGAGCGGCGGCCGCTGCCGTGCCGCGTGCCAAGCCAAGCAGAACCGCCGCCGCCGAGCAGAGCCCAGTCCCGCAGCCGCCCCGAGCCTGTCCGCCGCCGAGCCCCTCCGCCGCGGCGCAGAGCCACGCCGCCACCCCGCAAAACCGCCGCCGGCTCGCACGGGAAAGGGAGAGGGAGAGAGAGGAGAAGGGCGGAGAACGTGGATACAGATCTGGCTTCGAGCGGAGGAGGCGGCGAGTGGCGACGGCGACGGGGAAACCCAATTTGAATTTTGGGCGTTGTTGTAGGTTCAAGGTCTGAATACTTATCAGTTACTACCTGTGTAATTTCCAGGCTAACGTCATATGACATGCACGTGCTTCTCGTAGCATTTTTAACATCTCACACAACTAGGGCAACATTGCTTGGATCATGAAATTATCGCAATCCATCTAATTAATCACGAAGAAAATTAAAGAACATGACACCAAAACTTTAGATTGTTGAAGGAATAACTAACAGATGAACTCTGCAAGAAAGTGCAGCATGTCTGCTCCTCTAGTTGTGTCATCTACTATACAGTGGTGTAAAGGCCTATGTAAATGGAAATTTCGACAAATAATTCTTCTGCGCTGTGAAGGACATAAGAACCTAGTATTTGGTACAGGTATCAACAAGGCAATGTCAAAAATTAGTTCTAGTTCTTGGCTACAAGGGCAAAAACATTTCTGTTGCATGGCTTCTGTCGTTTCTTTACACCATATAGAATAACCAGGTGAATTTGGATATGTCAGCCATATGTGGTTCTCTTCTCATGTAGAGAGTCTGTGGAATCACTCTCAGCTTGGATCATTGCTTTCTTGGCGAGTTCGTAGCCTGCAAAGTTCATTGCTCCAAGAGGAGCAATCCAGAAGAAGCGAGGGATTGCACCCTTGAACAGCCCAAGAGGACCCTCGTTTCGAAGGATGGAGAAGACTATCAACTGCATGGTGACTGGTGTGCCTGGTGGAGCAGTCATCATTCGAGTCTTCATCACATCAAAGGGAGTGGTGACAACCGCTGCAAGTCCTCCAGAAAACGCTCCCACTGCAACAGTTTCCCATGGTTCTAAGTCTCTGTTCAAGACATGTTGTGCCGCCTGCAATAATGGGCATGATCGTTAGATTCATCAAGGCACATGGCATAGTTATAAATATAATGGGACTGCAGCATAAACTATATATTCCAAACCAAAGTCTATTAAAAGAAAATATTTAACAACTGACTTAACTATGTTTTGATGCCTAATGCGTGCAAAATTAAACATCTAAGGAAAATAGTGAACTGACAAAAAAATAAAAACCAGAAGAAAACAAAACAGCCTACTCTGGGCACCTTTGAGGAAAATAACACAAGTAAAATAATTAAGTACAAGGGCATTAGTTTATAGAGAGATGAATAGAAGAAAAACCCCATTGTGCTTCCATTTTGCAGTCAATTCAAATTCATGACATTCAAATCTGCTGATTTGATAGTAAGCTTTAAATATCGAACAAAGGCAGCTCACTGCAGGCCTTTCAGTCAAAAAAATATGGATGGAAGAATGCCAATTTTAAGGTATGGTAAAAGAAAATACGAAGAAAATTCACAGTACCTTTTTAGCTTCTGCATAAAGGCACATTCCGGCAACATAGAAAGGAACCTCTCGGCAAAGAGTGGCCCCAGTCCCACGAAAGAAGCCCTTTGGACCATCTTTTTGCATGGTGCCAACAATGGCTTCCCCTACATTATTGAAGATTCCAGCCTGCAAACGCTGCTTGAGAACCTCACAAGGAATACGGACTGCTGTTCCAAGGATGGTGCTGCAGAAGGAAGAGAGTGATTGAACCTGCAAAAGGAACATCATATGATCCTTTTTTTTTTTTTTTTGCCAATATAGTACCTGCTCAAATTTTAAACAGGTTTATTCAGGCAGACAATTTTCACAGCAAATAGGCTTAGCTCTGAGTTGTGTGAGAATAATCAGGTCTTACTTGATAAGCTTAGTTTGGTCAAAAGCCATATCAACATGTTTAATTAGCAGAGGGCTCGAGGCAGGTTACATGTTTAATAAGCAGAGGGTTGGGAATTCCAGATATACGCGTCAATGTGGCACATCCAAATTTCACACAAGGAATAGGGAAGTATACCTGAATATCTGGAAGTGTTGGAGCAACACTTTTCAAGACAAGCTTGCTTGCCTCAAATATCCCTGTTCTCAAACCATGGCTGCAAGTGACAGGATGTTAATATGCAGTCCATATACAAATTTGCCCCTAAAACTCTGAAATAACAGTGACCTTGAAAACTGTCCAAGAATTGCAGGGATAGAGCCCCGATAAAGTCCTCGGATCCCTATTTGTGGAAGTGTTGATATGAGATCTGGAAATGAAAGTGAAGATGCTTGTACACGTGTCTGATACAGTACAGAAAACGAAAAAGCTTGAATTAGAAGTGCCCATGGAACTGCACGATTTCTCATCCAGAAAGATAAAGATTAATTGACTCTAATGTAAAATCTAGCCATTATGTTCACTGTAGGTAATGCTTTGTCGAATAAACTCAATATGATGTTATTCATGGAGAATGAACTCAAAATGACATATTGCAAGTATAAAGGTCCCACCAGGGCCAGTGTGCAATATGTATTTCTATTTGATTGCATACCAGCCACTGCCATGGAGCTTGCTAGTAGTAGAAGGTGCTTGCCATAATTATCGTGCAATTTAGTATGTTGGTCTTTGACATCAATCACTCTTATCATTAAGACATCCTATTCTAAGAAATGCTATCAAGGCATAGTTGAATCAATGCTACGGTAAGCAATCACATATTAAGTTGTTCACACTAAAAGGATAAAAGTAACATGTTTCTGTACCTTCATTGAATCAATGGGATGCATCATGGAGGTAGAAAGTGCACTAGCAAGACCTCCAGCTAACGCAGACTTCAGAACACTTCCTGTCGATATCTCTACAGGTGGTGGGACAGCAACCAAAGTAGCAGCTTCAAACCAAATGTTCCTAAACGCATTTGCAATTGAAGAAATGAGTTAAGTGGAAAGATTAGTATCAAATGCCAAGAGAAGATAACCAAAAACAATATATTATTTCCATGCCTGATCAGATGTCCAACTTTCATGCAGGATTACTATGTAATGTTTCAAGATGCAAATTTGTTCCCACACGATATATCAAACATACCGAGGGTCATCTTCAAGGCGCTCTGAAGGAAGCAGGAGCATGAAATTGCGAAAATGGCTATATGAGATGGATTGTTCTGAATCTGCATTTAAGTACCGCAGCATGGCAGCAGCATTATCTTCATTGGCTGGAAGGCCTGCACTTTTTAAAGATGCAAGGATTTGATTTTTGTGAAGTGTCCCAGACTTGCTCAAACACAGTGTTGTGTATGCACGCAGTATTGTTGGCTCCTTCTGCTCCATCAAGGATAGAAATTGTTTCCACCCAATTGATTTTGAAAACAAGTTACTTCTGGTGCGCCGTAAAAATTCCCGAGCATACCTCCTCGGCAATCGCCTCTTTCTCATTGCAATTTCAAGGTCTTCTAGAGTGACTTGACCATCGCAATCTCTGTCCAACTCCTCAAAGAATCGCTTTCCTGCAGAAGGCAAGCCGAAAGGAGAAAGTTAAGATAACAATATGCAAGAGTTACCATTATTCATTTCCAATAGAAGAACAAAGCAACCATATCAGAAATAATATTTCAGTGATATTGATGGCAGTCGTAGTAACACAGCAGCAAGCGAATGTGGAGCTCAAGTTATGTATAGATGATTGTACAGTACCGAGGCATTGGGAAATTTGTGTTATCCATATTCTGAAATCTGAATGACAAGTCTAAAGTAGTGGGTTGGGTACCTTCAAATTCAGCATATCTGAAGAAGTCGTGCACAGAGAAGAGCTTCTTTTTATCAGGATGGGCATCGGGTGATGTGGTTGACCTGCCAACCAGCTGGGGAAGTAGCTCAATCAGCTCGGTGAGTGAAACCGTGGAAAGTGTGGAGCGCAGCCGCTCGACGTTGGACAAGGGGATGTTGAGCAGGCGAACAGGTAATCTGTGTGGCAGTGGTGGAGTATCATCATTAGCAGTCACAATATCTTGAGGTTGGTCGTCGTCGTCGGAGACGGAGGCTGGAGGTGGGGTGCCGGTGCCGGTGCCGGTGATGCCATGGCCCCCAACCTTGGCGAAACCCAAATTGGAGAGGAAGCCATCGAAATCGGCCTTCTTCCCACGGATTGCTGACTCTAATTGGTGGAGATGCGGTTGGAATTCCTTGGCTTTGTGGTCCAGCAGGCGTAGGTTATGGGCTAAGGCGTCGAAGGCAATGCAGAGGAGGTCTCCAGAGAGGGGCTTGTGGAGGAAATTGGTGACAACGACATGGAGGTGGAGGAGGCAGTCGGGCTTGCGCTGCTGCTGCTGCTTGGGATTGGGATTGGGATTGGATCCAGGGAAGGGGAAGGGGAGGCGGAGGCGGAGGCGGTGGCGGGCGGCGGCGAGGAGAGGGTGCTCAGGTGACATGCTTAAGCCTCAGGGTTGCCTGAGTAAGCTTTGGTGGAGTGAATTCTCTCCGTCTCCGGTGAGCAGCAGCAAGCCATAGCCATAGCCACCACCAACATCTCACTATACATTCTGGAGAAGAGGAAGAGGCTGAGAAGCGGCGAGCCCGGCCGCATCGTCTAAACAAATAAAGTAAATATTCGGGTAAAACCTTCAAACTCGTCGGAATAAATAAGGATCCTAAAAATAACATTTAAGAAATCATAGCTGTATGTATCAAACCTATACAATACACATACATAAGAGTAATGAATTATTAAACGCCACTAATATAGCAGTGACAAAAACTTAAATGGCTACTAATAGTCCGGTTAAATTTTACTCTTCATTTACCTGTTTAGCAAGCCGGCCCTAAAAAAAATCTTCATATTTCGTGTGCGCTACAACGACCTATCGAAAATTTCTAAATCTTATGTATCGGCAACACTCTTATTCTCTTTCTATTTTCCCCTCCTACCCAATGCTTTACTATGGTTAACACCGATGAGACAGAGCAACGTGCGTGTACTAACATCATCGTAGAGAAGTTGATATGAGCGTCGTGACACACCATGATAGCCCTAGGCTTGGTATTTGAAGGCCAATGTTGGTCGTGTCGATTTGGCTATGCTAACCTCCCTCTGCCATAACATCATTGCCTACCCCTTCATCCTAGTATCGTTTAATACATCCTTCAACGTCGTTGATGAGGTTAAGTTGCTCCTCTCCCTCTCCCCTTTTTGACATTCTCAAGGTTTTCGGCTCAACAAGGAGAAGATTAGGGCAGAATTGCCAAATAGAGATTATGTCGATGGCAACAAGGCTTGGGAAGGAGACATCTAATGGAGGGTGAGTCAATGAAGTTGTAGGCACCAGTGGTAGGGCGATGTGCGCCTAGAGTTAGAAGCTCAGTGGTGTTGAGGTGAATCGGATGAAGCGGCAATCCAATAGGCGAGACAGAGCAAAGAGGAAAGAAACATCACTCGAACAAGTGGGATGGCCCAACCGCTAGATGACGGGAAGGTGAGAGACTGAATTTGGTGGGGCTTTGTCTCGCCAACATTAGTTTTTTTTATTAGTCTACGTTAATATTTCAAATTAGTGTCCAAAACATCCGATGTGACATGGGGCTAAAAAGTTTAGCCCCATCTAAACAACCCTAAGTGAATTTGGGAATTTGGCTAGTCAAATGGCATAACAATCCAAATGGAGGGCCTGTTGGAGCAACGTTTTTGCTATGTTTACTAAACATTCAGTTTAGAAAAGCTTAACATTCTAAGAAGTAATATGTAAAAAGCGAGCTTCTCACAATCTAGAAAACCCAGGCTTTCCATCTTTTGACTTTCGGTCATTTTCTGGATTTTATAATTATAAATGCTCAAGATATAAATGAGAATCTAGACAGTTTGGGAGTTGAAAATTCTGGGATAAGTTAAACTATCATCAGCTATCTCAAATATGCCCAAATTTTGACATGGAGAACTAGATGGAGAAACCTGTTGGGATGCTCTTAGTAAATCTCCACCTTCCTAAGCTCTTGTATCCAAAAAAATCCGTTAGTTTCAAGGGCTTGGGTGGCGTACATGGATGCAAAACTACGATATGTGTGGCCTTTTCCATATTGAGACTTGCCTACTTTATGGGACCTAAGTCTTTCCATCAAATTTGTGTTGGATCGATCTAAACCCCATGTACTTAAAAATCACTCTAATTATAGAAGTTAATTAAAACGGTTTCGATTGTTAAAGGTGATTTGTTAAGCAGTTTTGAAGTTGGGTGGTGCAATTAAAAAAACGAGATATTTGACCAACTAAATGGCCTTATCCTAGTAAAAAAATACTTTATGTATGTGTTTGGCATATTTATAAACAAAAAATAATTTGTGAATATATATACATGTTGTTTTAGCGATCTAAAAGGAAAGACTGAAAAATAAACTTTGATGAAAAAACTCAAAATCAATTTTAAATTTAAGGCTAACTATTTAAATTTGCCTTGTAAACATAAAACAAAGCGAAAAGCGAGGGTGTAACTATTATTCCAAGGCAAACAAATGCAGTGCACACAATTATAGCATCACAGATTAGTTGTTGATAGTTTCCTCAGGTGACATCGTGAAGCCTCAACCAAAAATTTGTGGAGCACAAATCACCAACATCCTATAAGGGGTTGTCTTTTTAGCCCCATGTCACATTGGATGTTTGAACACTAATTTGAAGTATTAAACATATACGAATAAAAAAAACTAATTTCATAAATAAGAGCTAATCCGCGAGACGAATTTTTTGAGCAGCAAATGTTTACTGTAGCATCGCATAGGTTAATTATGGATTAATTAGCCTTATTAGATTCGTCTCGTGAATTAGTCCAAGATTATGGATAAGTTTTATTAAGAGTCTAAGTTTACTATTTATAATAAGTGTCTAAATATCCGATGTGACTAGAGACTAAACTTTAGTCCTAGAAACAAACACCCCTAAGAGATTCATTCACATAAGCTATTAGCTCAGTTTACGTTCATGTGACAAGGAATACTTAGGGGTTGTTTAGATGGGGCTAAACTTTTTAGTCCCATGTCACATCGAATATTTGGACACTAATTTAAAGTATTAAACATAGACTAATAAAAAACCTAATTTCATAAATGAGTGGTAATCCGTGAGACGAATTTTGTAAGCCTAATTAATCCATAATTAGAGCATGTTTACGGTAATATCACATAGGCTAATCATGGATTAATTAGGTTCAATAGATTCGTCTCGCGAATTATTCCAAGATTATGGATGAGTTTTATTAATAGTCTATATTTACTATTTATAATAAGCATCCAAACATTCGATGGGACAAGGGACTAAAAATAAGTCCCTGTCCCAAACATCACCTTAGTCAGCTCAGTTTTAGCTTGTTGTTACACCATGCAATTTCTAGATGAAACAGCAACAGCCTGGCTACAAGATGCAAATCATCACAAAAACAGTTGAAAAAAATTAATCGCCACAAATTACTAATCAATTACATAATCTGGAAGAGCTCAGCTGTAACTTTGAGCTGATACCAATAACAGATTGAAAAATTCAATAAAACAAGCCAAGCATCATAGACCAGTAGGCAAGTCACTACAGTTTGAGAAAGCAACTTTAAGCACTTAATGATAGCCTCATTAAAATGTCAAGGACCACATTAAAAAAGTATGAGGGGGTAATTGTAGGAATTTTTAGAGGTTAATAAAAACCAAAACCACATCATTTCAATCACCCCCCCCCCCCCACCACCTCAGGGGATATTTGTATGGCGAATCGCTTCACAGATTAGCTAAAATAGGAATGAAACCGTAAGGATTAAGGGAAAAGTACTCTATCCAAACATGCGTTAAAATTGATAACAACATGTGAATAACTAAGGCAACAATTAGATACCATGATGCATGTAGATCAACTATTGTTGTAAAGAAAAAATACAGTGCAGATAATTATTGTATGACAGATTAGGTACTAATAGCTCCTACACAAAGCATTGTGTATGCTCAACCAAAAATACGTGGAGCGCAAAATCCTTCAGCAACATTCTCTAAAAGACCCATTAATATAAGCTATAAGCTCAGGTTTACGGCCAGGTGACAAGGAATACCTGGTCTACTCAGTTTTAACTTGTAATTAGACCATATACATGTTGATACTATCAGGATGCAGGCACTAGATGAAAGAGCACCAGCCTAGCTACAAGTTGTAAATCATCACAAAAACCATTGAAAAGAAGTAAACTTGCGAGATAAAGATTACAGTGACTACATAGAGAAGAATTCTAGTGCCAGAGCAAAGCCTAAGCTAAAGTTAATATGAAGCTAATCAGTAGACAGGAACACTCAATTACCCAATTAAATGATGCAAACTAGTAGTAGCATAGAGATACAGCAAGTAATAGATGTAGTAGTAGAAACAGATGAGGTGTGGCAATTGAAGTATTGAGAGGCATCCTGAAGAAGAAGATGCAGCAATTGTTTGAAACAAGCCCAAGTAATTAATTAGCCACAATTGTTTGAAACAAGGTAGGAGAAAACAGTAAGGGCACCATAAACCTGCACTAGAGTATAATTCGCTGGGAGATGTAGCAAAGAACTCAGCAAGGATCCATCCATCAATCCATAGAACCTATTACTAGCTAGGTTGTCTTCGTTCGTACAAAAAAACAACAATATCATGTGATCCTGATCCGATCTGATCTGAGGGGAAAGGATGGATTAGGCGGAGGCGGAAGCGGAGGCGGCGGTGCGGGAGCGGTAGAGCTTGCCGAAGACGTGGAGGGCGGTGACGAAGCCTATGAAGCAGAGCGACATGACGAGCACCATGGTGGGGGAGAGGCGCAGGCCCGGCGCCTCGTCGGTGTAGAAGCGCAGCATGTTGCTACCGCCGGCGCCGGAGAAGCCCCCGGAGCCGCCGGTGGTGGAGGCGCGGCGGCGGCGCATGCCGGCGGCCGCAGCGGGCGTGCCGCGGGGGCCGACGGTGGACGGGCGGGCGGAGGCGGCGGCGGCGCCGACGGAGGACTGGGACTGCGAGGAGGAGCGAGCCATGGATGCGATCCGATGCGTTGAGGAGACGACGACGACTAGTCTAGTAATGGATCTCGCCTCGCTCTCGCTCTCGCTCGATCTATCTGCCTCCGCTCCACAGCTACCAGTAACAAGGGGCCCACTGGTCAGTCAGTCATACAGTACATTGCCTCCTCCTTTTACTCTACGCATATTCAATAGCATGCTTAAAAATTATCTATCTAAATCACAATTTAGCGAAAAGATTTCATCTCCATATTGGTATGCACTCTAAATGCTCTTCATCCTTGCCCTCTAAATCCTAACGGCGAGTTACCACTGTATAAATTTTGAAAACTCCAATATCTTCGACATCCCTCTCATATCTATTATCTATATTTTTCTAGAAAGTGTGGGCACATCTAGATGAAATTCATGGCTAGTCATCTAACTCGGTATAAGACAAGCTTGGAAGATTTGGCCGTTGAGAGAGCAAGTTTAGCTATTCAGATGATATGACAAGTCATTTGAGTAGTTTTTTGGAAACTAAATTTTAAATAATTTGATATAGAGTCATTTGATCATTCTCTTAGAGATACTCTAATTTTAGACTCAAATGGCATGTTTGGCTAGAATGGGGAAGGGGAATGAGAGTTTAGAGCAGGGAGTTAATGGTGGGACCGTGGGAAGGGTTATGGGAGTTAGATTTATAGTTATTATCTCTTGTTTGGTTAGAATGGAGATTGCCAATAATGATATTCGAGGGTCTTTAAAACCTCTGATTGACTAGTGAAATTAGGAATGAGACGAAAGTTTAACATCAATAAAATGCTCATGGGCTAATTTATAAACTCGATCGCTTTTACGAACAACTCAGTATGGAATATGCTTGTCGGACTTCTTTGACAATCATGTCAGCATCAGAAAAATTGATAGAAATATGCTCTTACGCATCAATTGGGTAGTGATGTTGTGTTAATGTGTGGTTTAGTGCATCAGGTTATAAGGATTACATGTAAATTAGTTTCACCAATCGTAGCAAAGAAGTCATTATTTATTTAATTATTTGAGTTTATATGTATCGAATTCCCAATTCCCAGCCGATATAGCCTTCGACTTTACCCATCAGCTGATTGAGCCCACTATCGTTGTTGAGTTTGTTGATGGCTCCTCATGGTCCAATCATCTTTCATCTCTTAGGTAGGATTGCTTCTTGCATTATATTTGAGACATGTTCCAACTAATCTTATGGCCACGTTCGCCCCCCTCTAAGTTAACTTTATCTCCCTCGTTTTCCGCGCGCACACTTACCGAATTGCTAAACGGTGTAATTTTTGCAAAAATTTTCTATAGGAAAATTATTTTAAAAAAATCATATTAATCTATTTTATATTTTTTTAATAATTAATGATTAATTAATCATATACTAATCTATTACTATGTTTTTCGCGCAGATAAGTTAACTTATCCCCCTTACCCCGAACGCGGCCTATGTCAAAGATGATTATTTTTTTTCATCTATTTGCAAAAATAATATTTTGATTGCACCCTTAATTACTACTCTCCGCTTCATATTGTAAAACTTTCTACCCTTGCTTGGATTCATCCATTAATTAATGCATACAATTTATTCATTAGCATCCATTTTAATTTAGGTAAGGTTAGAAAGTTTTACATTATAAAACAATAGAGGTAGAAGTAAATAAGCTAGCTAGAACACCTGCACTTGCAGTTCATCGATCATGTCCAGAACATATTGACCACAACAGTATTCATCACCTGACCATTTCTACATTCATAGCTATACCTTAACCAAATTAGGGAAGAAAATTTGTAATGCCTCTGGTCATGCTTATTTGACATAACTAAGCACTATCAACGTTAAGTAAACATCACCAGAGATGGCAACTCACTTCATAACCAACCAACGGAAGAAACCATATATATGTACATCAACTACTGCCACTCTGGTTCCATTCTGATATGCAAATGGACCTACCAAACTACCTCCCTCTATCTATGTGTCAATGGCACCTCCAATTTAGCAAAGGAAAAACCCACCTTGCTTAATTCTTGCCGCCAAACATCCATCCTGATGGTGGATCAGGGGCCACAGCAGGGATCATATATCAAATAGCATAAGTTGCTAATCAGAATCTGAGTCAATTGTTACTATCAACTTTGGCCTAACTGAATGATCCTTCTCTTTCCCAAGAGATGGAATCTCTCCACTCAACCCATCATTCCTGCTCCTGACAACTGAACCTGTAGCACATACGAAATCTGACTGTTGTATATTTTCCAACAAAAGACAAGATGCAAGCTTGTGCAAAAACTATAAATGCCAGAGATGAATCAAAAGCCAATATACTTGTATACTAATGAGTTCTATATTTGCAAAGTTTGGTATATCTTTAAAACATAAGTGACAAAGTCAAGACAACATTTTTATATCACATCGCAATTTCTTATCTATTTGTAATTGAGGGAGAAACAAAAGAACTCATAAATAAGTAGATGGTGAATTCGGTCATACCATCTAAATCTGTCATCTCATCTCCACAAATTGTCCTTTTCTGAGAAGCAGTTTTGCCATTGGTTAAACAGCCTTGATTGCTATTGATGCTAAGATCCGTCCAACCCTCAGAGTGGCCATCACGGTATGTTTTATCGTGGTTGCCATCTTTTTCACTTGACCTACAATCTTGTAATGCAACATCACACCCACATTCCAGCAAGTTTGCTGCTGCTGTTACACCCAAGTTAACCCCTGAAATTGGCTTATGCAAAGGTTGACAGTTGCCAATGTAATTTTGCACTACGCATTGACCACCGGTGACAACACCATAACATTATCATCATCTGAGTCACTCAGAACTATTATATCCTGCTCTATTGGTGTTGGAGGAAAATGTGCATCCATGGGAGAAGAATCAAGATCATGGACGTTGCTGGTAAGTTGATCAAATTGTCGCGGCTCTTGATTATTGATTCCATCTTTCTTGTTCTCATCATTAGTGTTGCTTGCCAAAACAACATAGTTTTTACTTTCAAAATATCCATTCTGGCCATTGTCAGAAGGTGGCATCCAGCTAGAATCCCCTCTCCTGTTAATTTCCCACTTGCCATAGTTGTTTCTTCTAACTCCCAACTTAAGACAACCTGTATTTTCCGATAACGGTTCTTCTTTAATCTCAAGCTTTACAAATCCTACGTCGGGCTTAGAACCTATATCTGTGGGCATACAGAGTGTGCCATCCGATAAATGCCACTGCTTAAGACCATTCACTCGCCAGGAACCATCAGGCTTGACATCAATTTCTAATACATCATCTCCATAACTTTGGATCTAGATGACAAAATACAACAAATCAACAGATGATGCATGCTAGAATGATATAGATAAGAACATGAAATTCATTTCCACCATAAACTCACCAAAGAGGTGATGCGATTGAAGTAAGGATCAATGATAATGTTGTCTAGGGAGTAATTTTTCAGGCAAATTGGGCATTGCCACTGCAGACAAGAAAACATAGTTTGGTTGGATGAGAAAAGGAGAGAAACATGCTAACTGATGTGAGAAAGACAATCGAACCTTTCTTGAACGTTGATTAAGTTCCACAAAAGCTTCTAAATCAAAACAACCCATGTGAACATAGGGTTTGAACCGACCAGCTGTCTTGATCCTTGAACCAGTAATCTACCAAAATAAAATAGCTTTTTCATGAGGATACTTAATAGCTAACTTTGTGTGGAGGAGTGTCAGACATACTCTATGAATCAAACATCATAGCAGATATGATCACAAAACAGCTAGGTTAAAACTTATAATAAAATCATACAGATGATAAGAAGAATAATTTTAGACTTATGATGTCAGGGATGCAAAATACAAAATTACTTCAGACAACAAATGCATGGATGAGAGGAATATCATTAATGATCTTCTCAATAATAGTCATATAACTTACTGGGCATCGGAGATCTACAGAGACAGAATCAGCTACAACTTCAATTTCACTGTCATTATCAGCAGTATCTGCCTCAGTTCCACCACCAACACAGCGCCGCACACGAGCAAGGGCATTATCAAAGTTCTCACCATCTTCTTCCTTTGGCACAAAAGATAGGACCTGTCCACTATCAAAATTTAGAGGACATCCAACAAATAAAAGCATTGTTCCTAAATTTTAGGTGATGTTATGTTGGATGGTTCCCAAGTATCAACTTGTAGATGCTGAGAGAACCAACCAGTTTCTGGCCTGATCCAACAAGATACATATGTTTTTAAGTATTCTTAGGATTCTTCATCACAAAAAATAGATATCCTCCTGAGGCCTTACATTGAAGTAATGGAGTTCCTTTTGGAGATACATACATGGCTAGGCATTCAGAGGTAAAAAGGAAAAAAGAAATGAAGTAAAACACATTAAGCATTTGTTGTGAAAAAGGGACGTATCAGGATCAAATGACCAAGAGATATCCCAAGGGTTTGTTGATCCAGAACAATCTTTGACTGCCAAAATAAATTTCTGAATAATATTTTGATTAAAAATGGCAGTGCAAATGCCTTACAAGTAATTACCTGTTCTATAGATCTCCTCTTCGCAATCCTGACTCCCAAACAGAACGTGCGAGGGTCACTTCTAGATAGAACAATCTTATTAGATCCCTCTCTCACATACGTTGTTAACTGTATACAAAAAAAATATACACAGCAAAAAATATAAATGTCCAAACAGAATAGTTAGCCGACAGAGATGATGTATAAAATATTTCAGATGAATCATTGTGAATAAGAGAATATCATGTTTTATGAGAATAAGATACTTGCTACTGGACCATCATCTCTACCATTCACCCCTAATTGTTGTGTGGGTTGCCTGTTGACAACCCTAATATGAATACCTGAAGAAAAGAAAAGAAATGCCAACATGAATAGCTCAAATTGAGGATGTTTGAGCACTTGGCACAGACCCACAGATATATCTAATAGGATGCAAACTTGCAAAGTAGTATATTCCTAAATTGCTGAAATAAAGGAATATGCAAGTGCATGAAGGGAGCACATGCAGAAAGATGTGCATGCATAAATCACCCAATGTAAAGCAAAAAAATGGACCAAATCAACTAGTAATGAAACAAAATACGAACTGAAGATGAAAATTGGTTTTTGATGAATCAGCAATCACCATCCATCTATCTTGGCTTGGGTAAATAGGCAACCAGTCATTTGTGCCACCTAAAGCTTACAAACAAAAATGTTATGCAAAAAGATAAGCTCATGATATTCACACATCAAACATTGATTAGACAAGACTACACGAGGCTATGAGGCCCTTCAACCAAGTTCAGGCATAAAAGAAAACACATTGTTCCAAAAAAATCAACAAGTTGCAAGAAAATTACTGATAACAAAGGGGCATAAATAATAATGTTCCAAAAGATACATTGCCTAGTATGACTTATCCGAACAAACTAGTGTAGTGAATTTGTTGTTTTGATTCTTTAACTGAATAAACCATTTTCTGTGAACCCTATTATAGAATATGTGTTATTACATACAGTAAGCCCAAATATATACCATTAACTTGCATATTAGAATGCAAAGGCCAATGCATCCTGAAAGGTATGTTGTCATTAAGAAGGATACACCAAACCTGCATGGAAATAAATGCAAAGGAAACTCAAGGCCAAAATTGGAGACATAGTAGTCAAATTTTCTCTAGCACAAAATTAATAAGGAAGCACAACAACAGTAGTTTATTTTTGCAAGGACCATAGTTTAGAAGCATATCTTTGCAAAGGTAGTATTTCTGCATATCTTAATAAATTATGGCTCAAAATGATTAGGAATGGGCATCCTGAATAAAAAAAATAATAATATAGTGGGAAAAACAAATGACTTAACCTGGAGATCATATTCATCTTTCTGAAGCATCTCCCAATTAACCCTTGACAGCAGAAATGTCTTGTCAAAATATTGTACATCATATGACCTAGACATAAGCATGAATCACAAACAAAAAGGAGGGGAAAAAAATAAGTGGAGAACAATGTTGGACCCATCATGTCCCCCTGCCCCATGATCAACCCTTCTATTCTACATGCCATACTACCAACATTTTATGAACCATTAAATAATGTGTTTTGGTGACATACATAATTACATATAATAATGGATAACTCACCCGTCTGGTGCTATTTTAGAGGGAGCAATTGTGACAGGAAGTACACTATGATTAATGGTAACCCAGAAACTGCAAGTTATGAAATACAGAAGGAAACCATATCAGATAATATACCATATATTAGGACCAAATAAGAAAATGCGCTTAACAGGAATAAAGAGAAACCATATAAGTGTTTCAAAATTCACAGAAAAATGGTTTTGCTCAGTAAAAAAAATAGTTCCATAGATAATTGATACCACAGAACAACTAAAAAAAATCGTATGTTGTAGAAGTTTGAACCACCATGTAGATCTTGATATGCCATATGATTTATGGCACAAGGAAGCAAAACAAAACAAAACAAATTAAGTATGTGATCACAACATAATTGGGTGTCTTAGTAAGAATTAGTTGCTACTACAAGAAAGTCTTAGCACAACTTACGGGTCTGCTCGGTCGATTCGGCACATATCACAATAAAAGTAGGGTGGTAAATCTGGAGGAACACTATCTGTAGGTTTTGCTAACACAACCAACGTGTTGCGGTGTATTGTATTGTGTACCTTCACACTGAAAAGGGGAGAGGAAATTTTGGGTCATAACCTCAAACAGAAGTAAACAACAGGAACTAACAACACTTAAGTGGTTCATTTGGTAGGACGCTACTGTCTTACATAATAAAAGTACATGACAAAATTATATGTTATGGCTCCAGCTAAGTCTACAGGCTTTCTTTATAAAATAAATAATAGCCCTCGCAATGAATAAGTGAATAGCAACCAAAAACAAGTTTCAGCACATAAACAATTCAATTTGCTTTGGTAATTCAGCATACGATCAATGCAATCAAGAACAATTTTAGAAGTTTATTGGATTGGCTGATGGAAAGGGCAACCAGATAATTACAAGACCATACTTGTAATTGTAATATGAAGTTCTAAACAATACCTTAGTCATGGAATCAATGGGCAGAGAATAACCACAAGGGCAACGAACATTGACATCCAACTGAGTAGAAGAATGATCTGACTTCCTTTTAGGCTTTACAATGTGTCCTGAGTCAGTCTGGTTTCTAGAGGTTGCGACAGCATCTGTGGAGCCATGCATCTTTCTGGAAATAGTACGCAAAGTTCACAATGCCTTGTAAGAGCAAATCAGATTAAACACATCAAGCTTAAGAAGTGTAAACTCACGTAAAAGTGGCATCAACAATTTTAGCCACAGTTTCTTTTCCAATCATAAAGCCGTTCATTTTGGCGTCTGCAAAAAAAAATGAAAATGACTCCTTAGCACCCTCTAAGAATAGACACTAGTACAAAAAATCAAAGTTTGAAAAGCAACAATGCAATGTACGTTGATCTTGTTGGTCAGATAATACTGCAATAATTTTGTCCAGTAGTTCCTGTAAATGAGGCAAAAGCACAAGACCCAAATGGTCCATAAGTAAATAAAATCCCATATATGCAGTACTAGAAGGCACGTACAAGTTGATTAATTTCAAAATATGTTTGTGTTATTGACACGGATACCATGAAAACTCAGATTTTCCCCACAATAAAATGGAGAATCAAAACATGGGCGGTTGATGTTAATAAAGGAATAACAAGGAACTATTTGGGTATAATGAAAAAGATAATTGAAGGAACCTGCTTCCTTCCTTGCTTGGGAAGTCCAAGCTGATGCAGGACATCCTTTAGCTCTTTTATTCTGAAGTGATTCAACTTGAACTGAAATATGGCATATAATTATGAGCAACATAAAAAGGAGACATAAGGTATATGGAATCAGAAACATATAAAGCCTATCCACCAAAAGGATAGCTGTGGGCAATGGAACAAGTGAAAGAAAAAAGATTGATAATAGATTTGGGAGCAACCTTTTAATAAGAAATAAAGCAAGGAGTTGCCAAACAGGAAATGTAACAAAAGGTAGTGGTAGTGCAGCATGAAAAGGGAGAAAACTCTTGATTCAACCCTAAACAAAACGTGGAAGGGGAGCACAATCTACAACAAGGCTATGTAAAGAAGAAGCAGGCAAGAAATCGAGATCCATCCAGTCATCGCACGAGAGAGAGAGAGAGAGGAGGGTGACCTTGCAATCGGCGAGCAGCGGGTCATCGGCGGCGGGGTGTGGCGCCATGGTTGGGCGAGCGTGGCGGCGAGGGCACTAGTCTCTCGTCTCCACACTACACTCCGAGTGATCTCAAGAGAGAGAGGCAAGCAGAATCAGGCCCTCATGGGCCACACCTGGCCCATCAACACACTTCACTGTCATGCCCAGCCCATACACCTTTTATTGGGATTTTTTTTAATTTTCCAACAATTTTATAAAACAATGCTGGTTACAGACAGTAATGGTCTTGTCTTGTGAAATCTACTTTTATGGTTCTCATCACATCATAGATATATAGTAGATCATCATGCAATGCATGGGAGTACTACTATTACTATACAATGCGGTCATTTCCTTTCTCTTTTGGCGGTCACTATTTTCCAGCTAGCTCTTTAAGCAAGTCTTAAAAGTGGTGGATGAATATCGATCCTGCAAGTGGCTTTACCACCTATGAAATGACATGAATGATACATATATGGCAATGCAACTTTGCACTAAAAGGTTAAAGCATGTACAAATTGTCAATTACTGCTCCCATGCATATATATTGTATTGGTGCCTCCTACCAATGCAAAAACCTATTGTTGGTGCATGTATATATAACTCAAGTCATTCGATTCATCAACCACGAACCGCAGTGCATGCATATATGCATACATTTTCTAGCTTCTTAATTCAGACTTGAGCTAAGTTCTGATCTTCTTATCGATCTTTAGTATGCACAGCAGCTAGCTAGCTAACCATGCACATATATAAACGATATATATTTTCTACGTGGCAATATATACTAATATTATTAATTGAGCTATTAGCTAAATACCATGCACATGCACAGCAAAAGAAAAACAGGCACTGCCAGATAACTTGTAAAGTATTAGTGCCAGTCCGCGAATACCCGTCACTCGATCATATCCCAAAAATTTGGCACCGGGCGCCCAATTAATTTGCCGTAGTGAGGTTAAATATAGTCGCTCTTTTTTTTTTTCTTTTTATAGCTTGGTCTAGGAATGAACAATCTATATAATGCACGTGGCCCCACGTGTTAACCTCTTATATATATATATATATATATATATATATATATATATATATATATATATATATGATGTTGTTAGAATAACCACTAAATAGAGTGAAGTGCACCGGTGGTTTCTAAACTTGTGTGTATGTGTCATCTAGGTCCCTAAACTCTTAAAATGTATTTTTGGGTCCCCGAATTTGTCCGGGGGTGTCATATAGGTCTACACGGGCTCTGACCCGCTCCATCCGCTGACGTGCCATGTCACGGTGGCGCCTACGTGTTGATGGGGTCATGTGGGTCCTATATGTTAGTATCTCTCTCCTTATTCTTTTCTCTCCCTTCTCGTGGGTGCCACCATGGCATGCCACGTCAGCAGATGGAGCGGGTCGGAACCCGTTTGGACCTATACGACACTCCCGGACAAGTTCGGGGATCCAAAAATATATTTTAAGAGTTTAGGAACCTAGATGACACATACACATAAATTTAGGGACCTCTGGTACACTTCACTCCACTGAGTGAATAGTCTCTTATGAGTACAGAATATAGATATAGATATAGGCATATAGCCAGCTTTCCAAACCTACGTACAATATATAATGACATACTCATCTTTCTGCTCTGAAGAATCTTGAAAAAAAGAAGCTTCAAAGGTTAATTTAATTTTATTGTGGTGGAATTAATAATTAAAGTTCAATTGGTGGCCGGCCGGCCGGCTGGAGTTCACTTCCATTTGTAATTGCAACAGGACTCATGCACGGTGCTGCTGTCCGTCGATTTAGGTGGTGTTTAGATTGAGAAAATTTTTAGGAGGAGTGTCACGTCAAATATTTGACCGGATGTTGGAAGGGGTTTTTGGCCACGAATGAAAAAACGAATTTACAGCAAGCCTAGAAACCGCGAGACGAATTTTTGAGCCTAATTAATCCGTCATTAGAACATGTTGTTTACTGTAGCACTTATGACTAATCATGGGCTAATTAGACTCAAAAGATTCATCTCAAGATTTCTTCTATAACTGTGTAATTAGTTTTTTTATTCATCTATGTTTAATGTTTTATTTAGGTGTCCAAAAATTCGATGTGATGTTTTTGGAAAAAAATTTTGGAACTAAACAGGCCTTAGCAACATTTTCATGCAGCTGCTCACACACTCTTCACGGCCGATGCTCATCTTGTCATTCAGCAGGACAGTTAATCGGGGCGTCTATAAGAGAATTTGAGGCCCTAGCGCGAAACACGCAATAAGGCTATATATTCTGAAAGGACAGTTCTCCGTGGTATTTTACTGGTTGTATTATACTATCAGTAGAAAAAAATATTTTTTACTTGATTAGTAGTATTTTGTAATTTTAATTTTTTAATAAAGATTACATAAAAAGGACGATATTACTCCTTCAAATTTCTACTATACCTAATAATATTATTAGTATAATTTAATCACAGTTGTCCGATAAAAATAGATCAATGATATATATTAAATTTTACTACCAATAAAATACAACGGAGTCAGGCCCCACTACTAACAGCCTTGAGAAGAGCAGAGTGAACCAATGCAGACCACATCCACGACTCGGCTTAGCAACCGTGAGGGTGATGGTGATGGCTCTACCATTACCAAGACGATAGCATGGGGACTGGGGATTTAGGACTGATTGGGGATTTGAGCGTGATTTAGATGTGATTTTGGGTCGTGATGTTGGAGATTTTTATACTTTTTGGTCCAATTTTTTTTCACATATAGATGTCTTTACATGCCCGCCTATGGAAAAAAAATGACTTTTCTAGGTGGCCGCCTTAACCTAATTACGTGTGAAAGTGATTTTCTATAGGAAGCCAGCAACCTTGCCTATGAGGTTTTTGGTACTACCCCTGAAGAGGACTTTAATCTTTTAGCTTTAAAGAAAACTATATATGTACATATATATATATATATATATATAAATTAGATATATAAATATATATACACACAGACGCGTTAAAGCACGTCACACATGTTTTTTAACAGAGCATGCTCCTCACAAGTGTGTTCTTCTCTATTTTTTATGTTCCATCTGCCTTTCTCCAGCACATATTGTTTCTCCCACCGTATCTCTCTCCTAGCAAATAAATTACTTGACACTCTTAATAAATAAGTAACTCACGAGGTATTGATCTAGACACAAAAGTATTAATATAGACATAGATTTAGGCTAATTTTTCTTCCAGTAAAGATTTTTACTACTGCTACTAGATAATTAAATGGTGCAATGAGATATTTAGGGATGATTTCTCCCATACTAAAGATTTTACTACCACTAATATTCAAAGAAAGATGCGTGAAGCAGGAGATGGGTGGTGGTGGGGTATGATGGGAGGGTCTTGTTTTAGCTATACTACACTAGAATATTGTATAGAATATACGTATATACATGTATATGTAAACCCATATATATCTACTTAAAAAAAGACCTACGAGAGATATGTTGGTTTATGAGATATAGTGTACCATATGAGTGCTCTCAAAAACCAACTTCCAATTTATATATTAGAACTTTGAATAGGAAAGAAGCCTGGGATACGGTCAACTCGATAATTTTTATCGATGCGTTGACTCTCGCTATTTTGATTCAAGTACCATCTAAAACTCTTGGCTAATTATTAAGAAAATCCTTTGTCTGTTGTAACGCATGGACTGTTGGCCAGTGTATATATAGATACTTTATCCAATCTGGAGAATAAAGCTATCCGCGTTAAATTGCTACATATTGACCGAATTAATTCTGGAGCATATATATATCTCTATCACTATATTCTAAACTGTTGTCCAGTAAATAAATATATCCTACCTACTGTTGGAGCAAATCATATACTATAAGATATGCATGCATGCCAAAGTTCTTTTACAGTATCTATCTATCCATCTATCTATCAATCAACTCAAATATAATGGATCGGATCGTATCTGGCTTAATTAATTAGTTTGGCCTCCTACTGTTACTGTTGCTACTTGGCTTTTGCTGCCTCGTGGATGGCATGCGTTTTGATCTAATCTAAACATAACACAAGGCTATCCATATATATATGCCCCTCTGTACAGAAGGGGTAGGAAAAAGAACTGAAAGCTCATGGTTCTGATGATCCGATCAATACTCGCTCTGTGTCAAAACAAATCAACTTTTTTTTAGTTTTTATATGCAATATTTAACTCTTTGTCTTATTAAAAAAATTTACGATTAATAATTTATTTTTTATTAGATGATAAAACATGAATAATATTTTATGTGTGATTAATTTTTTAAAAATTTCTTGAAAATTTTCAAATAAGACGAATGGTCAAATGCTTGACACAAACACCGAAAAGTTAGTTTTTTTATGGGACGGATGGAGTATGTACCAACCTGGGATGAAACCGGCTTTAAGAGCTGAGCTAAACTTTTAGCCCGTGAGTTATTTATTAGTTCGTCGATACAAGAGATCACTCGTAAACATATTTAGTATTTCTTGGTTTTTTAATATCTAAATTATTTATATTTACTGAGTTATTTATTAATTAGTGTTTATTGTTATGTTAATGTAAAATTTTGAAATTATAAACATGATTTATATGATTTATATAGAGAGCTTGTTAACGAGCTGGACCAACATGGTCCGTTATCCACCCTAGCCCTGCATAACAACAATCTATATCTATACTCTGAAAGAAGGTAATAATGGTGACGGTGAATTTATCCTCCATTAATTATATTATATATTATTTTAGAGCATCCTAACGGTACATTAATCTCATCCTTTATCCTAAAAATAGAGGTTAAAGGGTAAAAATAACATTTATTTTTATATGCCATCTATATTAGGAGAAAAATAGTCAGTATTTGGATGTTCTCTACATCCTCCACATTGTAATATATTGATGATTTGCGAAAGTAAAAGGAGATATGAAAGATAAAACTATTTTAGATTATCATCCAAATAAAGATATAGATGAACAAATTTATATGAGCTGCTGAGATGCTCTTACCAACTATTTCTTTAAGTATATAAAATATTTTAAAATAGTCTTATATGTTAGTTCTATTTTTATCTTCAAAATATAAGTTCTGAACAATACTAACATACGTATAATTCATATTTATCCGTAGCAAAGCAGGTGTATTTAATTAGTCATGCAGAAATAAAAAATATGGAATAATAATTTTTTTTCATGAATAGAAGTGGAATGGGGAAGAGGATATGTCCATCTCACCCTCACTGGCCTCAAGGAGTGAAAGCATTTGCCTCAAAAAGAGAGAAAAATATATATTAGTGAGCATAGAACCTCTTTAGAATGCTGGAGGTTGACTAAATCATGCAGATGCCATCCATCGGAGACGGGCTTCGTTGTAGCTAATTACTCTCTCGGTTATGTTATATGTTAAAAGATATTTTAGTACTAACTAAATTTATCGGTGGATCAATGAATATATTTTATATATGTACATGTTTATTAGTATTTGTAGGAATATAGTGAAGACCAATACAATATATTATAATATGAAACAGAGATAATATTAACTTATTTGGCATGCAACAGTGTGCTATATATATATATATATATATATATATATATATATATATATATATATATATATATATATATATATATATATATATATATATATGTTCTTTCAGTCTTTCTTTAAATTAATACAGTGAGCTTCATCTCTATTATAGACTATGCGGCATATAATTCAGTTATATACATCTTGATTGACAGTATGCTCTCTGTATTTGTTATTTGATCCCATTAACTTTTGGATTTACGTTTAACTATTAATCTTATTTTAAAAGTTTATATAATTATTAAATATTTTTTAATTAATTTATTACTAAATACACTTTAGCCTAGACTTATAATTTTGCATATATATATAAAATTTTTGAATAAGATAAACGGTCAAACATACATGCAAAAGTTAATAGTATCAAATAAAAAAACAAAAAAAGTATATAATAAATCAAGACTGTCTAAAAATACCTTCTAATCATGCGCCATAGAAAAAAACACCCAGACATAGTATTAATTTAGAATATTTCTGAAAGAAAAAATCCTAATGATTAATTGATATATGAAATGCGACGTGGCGGAGCGGACGAAGGATCCTATCAAACCACGAAAAGCCAGCCAAACCAGTAGTGCGTACAGACACCACCATCCAACGCCACGATTTTTAGTTTTGGTATTTATTTGCTATATATTCCTTTATATTTTTAATAGAATAATTTTTTGACACACGTGTGATTATTCGTTTTATTTAAAAATTTATGTTAATAAAATATAAGTTATAATTAAATATATTTAGTAATAAATCTAAACACAACAAAATAAATAAATGATAATTATGTAATTTTTTAATAAGACAAATGATCAAATATGTAAAAAATTTAATAAATTCACCTATTATGGAGTATACCGAACTCCCTTGTCAAACCATGTGAATATTATTTTGTTTTTATTCTCTATGTCTTTAAAATTGCATTTTCTTTATAGCCAAATATATAGGTCTCATTGTGTTGTGATATAAAGGCTCTTTTGTAAACTGAACACTAGTATTTTATTTCTGAAGGATGTAATAGTATGTAGCTGGATTTTGGAATGACAAAATTAAGGAATTTTGCTATTAATTATAACCTTGGTAAAATTACTGCTAATTATTCATTGATTTTATTTTGGTAATAAAAAGAGGTAATCGTGTGATGCGGGAACGATATGGCCAAATGCATGTCAACATCTATGGCTTTTGGAGTATAAAGATGTGGATGTGACGCCTGTGGTGGCCAGTCGTCTCTTCTTTTGCCCAATCATTCACATTTCATCCATCTTCCCTTTGCTCTGCTCTTTGTGTTGATGTTCTCCCAACCCAATATCATAATAACTTGAGTATATATAAGCAAATATGACTTTCACTCTCTCAAATTCGATCATAAATAGAATTACGATACTTTGTTTGTTGATGTGAAAGTGGGTCTATCACATGGCAGCAGAATAGCTTTTTACCACGAAAGTTGCGTATCGAATAACTTAATATACCCTCTTCGTTGATATTTTGTTCCAATTAAT
The DNA here is from genome assembly GCF_000231095.2 of Oryza brachyantha. NCBI lineage: Eukaryota > Viridiplantae > Streptophyta > Magnoliopsida > Poales > Poaceae > Oryza > Oryza brachyantha. The sequence goes on from NC_023174.2 coordinate 162,799, forward strand.
TTGTTACAACAAAAAGACAACAAAACTATCTATAAACTAAGCAAGAGAATAAATTAGATTAATTTATTTTTTTAAAAAAAATAAAGAAGATCACAAGGTGGCTGTCATTTTCCAGATGAAAGGATATAAGTGGAGGAAGAAAAGGGTGGGATAGGGTTCTAGTATAGTAGGAACGAATTCCATGGATGAACGTTGGATAATGGATGTGTGCTGTTAGTGGTCTGGTCATCATGAATCGTGACAGCCAGGGACTAGAGAGAAGTACCACTGCCGATTATAGAATTTTAGCTAAGCGTATGTCTGTCTTAAAAAATTATCGTATATAATTTGGTAAATTTATCTTAGCAAATCGATAATAGTTATAAAATTGACAACATGATTCAATATACATAAACTAAATTAAGTCATACATATTTGTATAGATAAAGAGATATATATATATATATATATATATATATATATATATATATATATATATATATATATATATATATATACAGTATAAAGTGCAGGATATTGCTTGGCATACATGGCATAATATGTTGCTACCAATATAATTCACATCCATCTCATATAAAAATTTTCACATCTTACATGTCACCGTTTTAATTTTATATTATATTTCAATTTCTCCCGACTGTTTTAGGAGTATGCTACTTTTATGCAGGATTTCATGAAGAAATTACCATATAATACTGACAATCTAGGACAATATAGGAAAACTTATCCATAACACTTATATGTCTCTGCACTGACACTATAGTATCGTATGATTATTCAAAATACATAGTTACATTTTTAAATCTCAAGGAATATATGTTTATTATATTGATATTATAATGTGATGATTGTAACTTGGTTGTCTATTGTGATACGTTAGTTTTGAGGTTTTATTTTGGTAATTTCATTTCTAATATTTTTCACTGTTTCGAGTAGTACATGAATCATTATTGTTTTATGCGGGTTTAATAAGAAAAAGAAAAGCCCCTATAGTAAACGAAAATGCTTTAAACATCTTGGAGACTGTTTTCATCTCAAACTACAAATTTGCACGAGAGTACAGTGTGGAAAGTAAAACTGCTTATTGGAGAGGGGGAAACTGAAAGATACCATCGATCGTGATCGTGCAGCGTAGGTGTCTGGCCGGTTAATGAACTACTCCCCTCCCCAGTTTATTTCTTTTCATTTCGTTGCTTCTTATTTAAGTTTTTTTTAAATATGTATATAAAATTACAAGTATGTTTAAAGATATTTAGTAATGAATGGTTAGATCTTAAAACCAACTTCGCCAAAGAAAAAAAATTGAAGGGAGTGCTCCATATGTTTGTAGGTGCTACACTAAACTTGATGGTGGTGGGGCCCAGGAAGATTTAGTGTTAAGCTAGTGAGCAGGAATATGATTATTCGGTTTGGACTTGGAACGAAAAAGACAAAAGATGCTTGTCCGTGAAAAGGTCCCTTTGACAGCTGACTCAAAAGTAGTAACTTTCTTTTCCCACCCGTGACTAAGGGGGCTGTTTCCATCCATGATTTTTTTTCTCTTTTTACATCGGATGTTTAGACGTTAATTAGGAGTATTAAATATAACTGATAATAAAATTAATTACATAAATAAAGGCTATTTTAGTAGACAAATTTTTTAAGCCTAATTAAGCCACGATTAGCAAATGTTTACTATAGCATTACATTCTTTAATCATAGACTAATTAGACTCAATAGATTCGTCTCGTAAAATAGTCCAAAATATGACGAAAGTTTTATTAATAGTCTATATTTGATACTTCTAATTAGTATATAAACATTCGATGTGATATGGACTAAAAAAAAGTAGCTGGGTATCAAACAAGGTCTAAAACTAATTAATTTCTCTCCTCTTTTTTTTAGTTTTTGGTTGGGGTGTCCTTCACCTTCACCTACACTACACTCGACTCGTGTCGATCGAGCAGCAGCCAATTTTATGTGTCGCGCACTGTACTGTATATTTGTGTACGTATATATGTGGGTCAACGCCAATAGAAAGCACTCATGATGCAACACATACCTTTATTCCGGCTAACCCATCACTCTATACGATCCTATTACTTATATTCGTCAGGTTTCTATATGCATTCTATATTATTGATATAATTCTTTTAACATTCTCTATTTTATATGTATAGATTTTTTTGTTTGATTTAGATTTATTCACCGATCGACGTATATGGTTTATATATACATGGATTGTCGTTATTCTGGTTAAGATCTAAAACAAGGAGTCACTTAGGATGTGTTTGGATAGAAGAATATGGGTGGATATGATTTAACTTAGATGTATTTGGATGCCGGGCGAAAGGAGGATATGGTGGCTCAATAGAGAATATTCAGATGTTTAGATGCTAGATGGAGAGTTTGCACGGACACAGCCGCCCGCCCGGACCGAGCGAGCACCGGTTTCCTTCGCGTCACCTCCTCCCGCATCACCTCCCTGTGCGGCTGTGCGAGACCAGATGGAGCGAGTGATGCAGACGCGTCGAGCGAGCCAGGGATGCGGCCGGCATCGAGCAAGCCGGGGAGGGCGCCAACGTCGAGCGGCCGCGAGAGCTGTGGCGGCGACCGGCGTGGGAGCCGTTGCCGCCGTCGAGAGCAGGAGCGGCGGCCGGGCGCGGGAGCGGGAGCGGCGTGCGTGCTTGGGCTGGGGCGGGGCGGGGCCGAGGGCGGCGGCTGGCGCGGGAGCAGGAGCAGCGGCCGCCCTCGAGCTGGGACGGCGCAGGCGTGGGAGCAGGGTCGGCGACCTGCGTCGAGCGAGGGCGGCGAGCAATGAGAGAGCAGGGGCAGCGAGAGCTTGATGCTGATGGATCGAAGACGACGACGAACTGGGAGCGTTACTGGGAATTTTTTTATTTTTTTCTTTCATTTACTATATAATTTTTTTAATTCAATCATTTTGTTCTCCTTTTGTTATATGCTATTAAAATTGATAAACTCAAATTGCTTTTAAAGAGAGAAAAATTGTTACTGTGACTGATTTGATGATAGTAACAATTATCCATCGTACCAAAAAAAAAAAACTGGCTCAACATATCCACTCCTTATCCCTTCAACCAAATAAAAAGTTGGCTAATCCTACTTACCAACCCAAAAAAATAGATGACTATATCCCTCCAGACATGGATGGCTACATCCTATCCCTACTTGACCATAAACCAAACACATGTTGAAACTTTTAAGGTGAGCTTGGTTACAACAAAAAAAAAATCATGTTATGAGGTCATTTTTATTGTTGTAGCTTATAAACTGAAGATAATATTTCTACCTTTAGCAAAACAAAATCTAAATTGAAAAATACTAGAAAGCAATCAAACCTACCTCTAATTAAATTCTAAAGTTAAGTTCTAAAAAAAATCAAAAATGGTTGATAATTTTTTTAGGACTTAGAAAAAGTAGTCTTACATTTCAATGTTATTTTTCTTATTTTTTGAAAGAACAAGGTTGAGTTTGGAGTTGGATGTGGTTTGCCCAAAGTCATGGAACAGGTATCAGCCGGGCAACAGCCTGTCTTTTCTGAGGCAAGAAAACAAGAACGAGAGAGCATTCAATACTTAAATGATCATATATATATATATATATATATATACGTCGTTAATTAATTTAGCCATGGAGAAACGTGGTCCATTGTATGCATAGAGAATCCAACATACATACCTGAGAGTGTCACTTGTTGCTGGGGCCACAGCCCACATGATGCATAGTAGCAGTAGTGCTGCAAGCCAAGTGGACTCTCCCCTCCCCACCCACTCGCCTCCTGCCCGGATCTACCCTGCCCCTTCCTCTCTTCACAACCTTGCCTTATTGCTCTATGCACTCACGAGTAACTCATGAAAAAAAAAATCTACTAATAGGTTCATAGGCCGCGTTTTTCTCCCCCTATTACTAACCTAGATTTCTTTGTTTTTTATATGTCTGTTTCCCGAACTAAACGGTGTGTTCTTTGCAAAAATTTTCCTATAGGAAAGTTGCTTAAAAAATTATATGTATCTATTTTATAATTTTTATAACTAATAATTAATTAATCATATATTAATCTATTATTATGTTTTTATTATGGATAACTTACCTACAACCGAACGCAGCCCTATTATGCCTTTCTAATTCCGCCGGAATTCTGACTTATATGAGAAAATTTGTGTTCGTAAAACAAATACTAAGAAACTCCGCATTGTGAGGAATAAATAAATGATATACATGAATTCACGTAGCACATCCAGGGAATATATTTATACTACCCCGTCCTGAAATGAAATAAGTATTGCTAAGATATTTAGTAAAGATTACAGTTAAAAGAAAATAGGGGTGAGTGGGTATGTGAGGCTCTAAGAGTAAATGGAATGGGTCAACGAGGGCTATCACCATCGTGCCAAAGTTTTAAAAAAGGCAAACTTTTGATTAAAATAGCACAAACAAATGTGATGTGCTGTTGTCGGAACAAAGAAGAAAGGAATGTGGAACATATCTTTAGCGCGAAAAATACTGCACTGACAGCTTTTCAATCAGTACCGAAGCTCTACTGTAAGGTTGTTAATACAATAGTTTTTTTTTTAGGGTGGGTGGGTTGACATATCTATAAATAAAAAATAATTTATAAATATAACTTTTATATACGTGTTTTTAATGATCTAAAAGTCAAAGACTCATAAATAATTTACGACGAAAAAACACCAAATCTACTCCAAAGATAAAGTTGTAAATTTAAAACTTTGGTTTATAAGCATAAATAAAAGTGAAAAGACGAGAGCGTAAGTTTCGTATATATTGAAAGAGAGGGTAACATATGTTTAAATATTGAAAGAAAAGCACCAAGTAAAAGAGTGAGAGGTTAGAAATAAATCTGGGGGGGGGGGGGATGAGAAGGTTAGTGCATCATTTGATGGTTGATTGCCCATGGCTGTGAAGTGTGAAGAATATCATTGGTGGTAAAGAAAAGGACATGGTTGGCCTTTCTTTCTACTGTTACTGGGATGGATCTTTCGGGAAAGAACAATCATCCGTTCATTCAGTGGTACACAGGCCAGGCCACAGTAGCGGTGATCTTGAGCAGCAGCAGAAGAATCTCCACATCCACTTCCACTTGTGTTGTGCATCATGTGACATGTGTGTGTGTGCACTAGCATTCACCAAACTCGGGCACTCCCTGAAGTGAAGCTCAATTTTGATGGGCCCTCACCACATCCCCCCCTCAAAAGAAGAGATGAGAATGAGATTACGCTGCTGCCTTTTCCTGTTGCAGAGGAGAGGAGCATCAGCATATCTATCTACCTATTCCTTTTGCTCATCTATTTTATTATCATCATCTGCTTTTTGTCAAATATTTGTTTCTGTTTTCTCTTTCAAGGAAAAAGGAATATATGTATGTTGCAGGAGGCAGAGAGAGCTGTGGGTAGTGAAGGAGAGGAGGAGGAGTATATTAAAAGACAGACACTCTAACCTCCCCTCCCTCCCTTTCTCTCAATCTCAATTATTTCCTTCCAGACACAGCACAGCACAAACCAGAAGAGAAGGGGGTTCGGCTCCATCCGCGAAAAGCTGCTCCTCCGGAGGCTGAGTTGGCCCCTGCGCTTTCCGTTATTCGCATTTCACCCCTCGGAGTTTTACACTTGGGTACCCATGCTCCGTAAAAACTAATCACAATCCAGTCCACTCCCTTCCCTCGGTCGCCGGCCATGCCCACTCCGGTGCCCGCCGCCCGCCAGTGCCTCTCGCCGCCCGCCGTCACCGCCCTCGACGCCGCCGTCCTCTCCGCCCGCCGCCGCGCCCATGCCCAGACCACCTCCCTCCACCTCATCTCCGCCCTCCTCGCCCCCACCGCCCCGACTCTCCTCCGCGACGCCCTCGCCCGCGCCCGCAGCGCCGCCTACTCCCCCCGCGTCCAGCTCAAGGCCCTCGACCTCTGCTTCGCCGTCTCCCTCGACAGGCTCCCCTCCTCCTCCTCCTCCTCCTCCTCCTCCTCCTCCTCCTCCTCACCCGACGACCCTCCCGTCTCCAACTCCCTCATGGCCGCCATCAAGCGTTCCCAGGCCAACCAGCGCCGCAACCCGGACACCTTCCACTTCTACCACCAGGCCCAGACCCCCGCCACCGTCAAGGTCGACCTCTCCCACCTCGTCCTCGCCATCCTCGACGATCCCGTCGTCAGCCGCGTCTTCTCCGAGGCCGGATTCCGCAGCGGGGACATCAAGCTCGCCATCCTCCGCCCGGCCCCGCCCATGCCGCTGCTCGGCCGCCTCCCCACGCGCGCCCGCCCGCCGCCTCTCTTCCTCTGCAGCTTCGCCGCGGCGGACGACGCCGACGTGCCCTCGCCGGCCAGTAACCTCGCCGGCGCGGGGGAGGAGAACTGCCGACGCATCGCCGAGATCCTCTCCCGCGGCCGCAACCCCATGCTCGTCGGCGTGGGAGCTGCCTCCGCCGCCGATGACTTCGCCACCGCCTCCCCGTATCGTATCATCCATGTAGAGCCCAACACAATCGACAAGTCAGACATCGGCGTGGCGGCGGCAATGGCCAGCGCCACCACAGGACTCATCATAAGCATCGGAGACCTCAAGCAGCTGGTCCCCGACGAGGGTGAGGCGGAGCTGCAGGAGAAGGGGCGGCGGGTGGTGGCGGAGGTGACGCGAGTGCTGGAGACGCACACCAAGGTGGGACGCGTCTGGGTGATTGGGTGGTCGGCAACGTATGAGACCTACCTCGCCTTCCTCTCCAAATTCCCCCTGGTCGACAAGGACTGGGACCTCCAGCTGCTGCCCATCACGGCGCTGCAGGCCGCCGCCGGCCCTGCTGCAGCTACTGGAGTCATGCCTCCGGCAACCACCACTGTCGCTGCTGCCTTCTCCAAACCTGCACCAAGGTCAAGCCTTTCCTCTTCTCTTTACTTTTGTAGTATCCATCTTCCTTGAATTGTTTATACATAACCACATTTTATTACCATCCATTTGCTGGCTGCCGTGCTTTATTTATTGTCAGAATGTTTCTTCGATAGTATCTGGTTAGGTGTACTAGTATGATTTGCTTATGTTCTTTACTAATTTAACATTTTTAAATGTTGATTTGCGTGTTTGCCTATTGTAGTATGAACATTCTTTTTTCAACTCATGCAATTGGTTGAATGTACTACTGTAATTAGAAGCAGCACATGTATTTAGAAAAGCTACAATATGTTGTCTGTTTTTCCCCACTGCTTTTTTTTAAATAAAAAAATAATGTTTTTACAAGGTCCATGATGTACCATCTTTTTGTTGTTTGTTGAATCTGATGGTTGGGTTAAGCTCTAAGTTCCTTGTTATTGTTATGTTCTTGTTAATTTATGGCCGACTCAGTTCTGCTAATTTCAGTAAGAGTTGCTGGATATTTTTCTCTTCTCAGAAGTGGGTTGCTACTAGCTAGTTGTGTTGTCATCAGAGTCTTTCAGACCAGCGTCCTTTTAGATGCTATGCTGTTCGTCACTACCTATGGTGTTTACTGATTTCTCAGCTTGTTTGTTCCTTTAGGATATTTAATGGGATTTTCTTCTCATATGCCTTTTGTCTGTAGTCCTCCTATTCATGTAATTTTTTATTCAAACTACTAGCGGTGATGTTTATAAATATATCTCAGTATCTCACCAATTTTTTCCCTCTGATGGACGGAATATCTCACAAAGGTTTAGAAGCGCTCTTCTGAAATTCTGTCACATTACTGATATTCTGACAAAGTGGCATATCCATAAAACTCTGATATTAATCAAAGATATGTATTATACATGGACTTGACCTCATAGTTTCAAACTTGTATTGCAGACTGATGGAATCCTTTGTTCCTTTTGGAGGCTTTGTCTGTGATAAGTATGAAACAAGCAGCATCACAGCAAATTCATGCCCGCAATCGCTGTGCTGTCAACAGTGCAATGATAAATATGAGCAAGAAGTTGCAACTATCATTAGAGCAAGTGGCATTACAGCTGAAGACCATCCCCAGGGAGTTCTCCCCTCCCTGCTGCAGAATGGAAGCATGATGGGTTCTAACAATGGATTTGATCCAGTCAAGGTGTGAAGCTACTTATGCCTTTTGGAACATTTATGTTAAGCACTGAATGCAGCAAGCACTGCTTGTTGATAATAAATAATTTTGGGTCAATGGTATAAAAGATGCACAGTTTTTTTTCAGTGCAGGTTAGAGATGATCGGATGGTACTGAATTCAAAAATATTGAATCTACGGAAGAAGTGGAACGAGTACTGCATGCGGCTCCACCAAGACCACCAGAGGATCAACAGAGATCCTTACAAACCATTTCCACGTTATATTGGTGTTACCTCTGACAAGGAAAGATCAGAAAATCCAAGCAAAGGTTCTGAGGCATTTGGGATTCAAAAGGATGTTGTTAAACCTTGTGCAGTGCCTGCTGTGCATACAAGCTCAACTGCAAGGCCTATTTCATCTCCATCTGTCTCCAATAAAAGAAATGAAGATCTTGTATTGAATCTTCAAGCCCGGCAGTCAAAGAGTGACGAAAACCTTCAAGACAGCACTGCGCGACATGGCAGTCTGTCAACTCCTGACAATCCAGATGATGATGCCTCACCGTCATTTGCTGCACCTGTGGCAACTGACTTAGTTTTAGGCATGCCTCGAGAGTCTAATTCAAAGGGTTCAGGTTCCACCTTCTGTAAACATATAGAGGATTCCCATCTGGTGCCCAAAAAGGTGGATGATTTAAATCTGAAGCATCCACAGCTCTCTGTTCAACCTAACTCTTGCGCCTGGACTTCCAGAAATGTTGGGAAAACATCACCTGGTGCATTATACTCAGTAGCTTCAGGAGGCTTATCTGCTTTTGGGCAATGGCAGAAACCTTCACCCCTTGCTGCACAATGTTCTGATCTGAGCAATTACAAGCTACTTGTCGAACGCCTGTTCAAGGAAGTTGGAAGGCAGGAGGAAGCCTTGAGTGCTATTTGTCAATCCATTGTGCGGTGCCGGTTAACAGAGTCACGCCGTGGTCCTAGCAGGAAGGACATCTGGTTGTGTTTTCATGGTTCTGATAGCATGGCCAAGAAGAGAGCTGCTATGGCACTTGCAGAAACAATGCATGGCAGCAAAGAGAACTTGATTTATCTGGACCTAAACCTTCAGGATTGGGGTGACTCCGGCTTCAGAGGGAAGACCGGGACAGACTGCATTGTGGAGCAGCTGAGCAAGAAGCGGCGATCTGTTCTCTTCCTTGACAATATCGATAGAGCTGACATCCTTGTTCAGGATAGTCTGTCTGATGCCATTGAGTCTGGCAAATTTAAAGACATGCGAGGCAAGGTGGTTGACATTAATGACTCGATTGTGGTGTTGTCAAGAAGCATGATTCAGGGCAGCAAACATGGGGTTGAAGAGGGCCTTTCATTTTCTGAAGAAAAGATTCTGACAGCTTGTGGACATGGACTGAAGATCCTGGTAGAACCAGGTAGGGCAATCACCAGTGGAGGCCTTAATGGTAAGGTGGTGGTTTCCCCAAGGCATTCTCTCACCAAAATTCAAGCATCTTTGTACTCTGGTTCAATCAGCAAGAGAAAGCTCAGCAGTTCTGATGACCAGGAAAAGGTGCAAGAATCACCGAGCAGTTCAAAGCGGCTGCACAGAACATCGTGTGTACCGTTCGACTTGAACCTCCCTGTTGATGAGGATGAACCCCACGATGCCAATGATGACAGCAGTAGCAACGAAAATTCATATGGCAACACAGAAAAATCCATTGATGCCCTTTTGCATTGGGTTGATGGATCAATCAATTTTAAACCGTTTGACTTTGACAAACTTGCTGATGACATGTTGCAGGAGTTTAGCAACATACTCGGCAAAAATTTGGGTCCTGAGTGCAGGCTGGAGATTGATGTTGGAGCAATGGAGCAGATAATTGCCGCAGCATGGAAATCAGAGGACAAGAGCCCTGTGCAGATCTGGCTGGGGCAGGTTTTCACCAGGAGCCTTGACGAGTTGAAGCTCAAGTGTAAGCATGTGAGTAGCTCTACCCTTAGACTAGTGGCTTGTGATGACACAGTACCGGGGAAAGGAGACGGTTTAGGAGTTTTGCTCCCGTCAAGAATAATTCTAGATTGTTGATGATATATCTGTATAGTGATCGCTGTAATTATCTGTAGTCCACAATAGTATAGCATTATTTGTTGGCTAAATAAGCTCTAGTCTAGGTTATGTGTTGCCGTGGGTTCTAATTAGCCATTGCCAGTACTGTCATATTGTTTTATCTCCCCCAGGGCCTTTTCCAGATATATCGGCACCGGAATGTATATTGGTTGTAACTACTGTGGATTGTTAATATTTGATTGCTCTACTCTATATATACATGGACACATCATGGTGCTAGGTGAACTTGTGGTTCATTCTGCAAGGTTGCTTTAAGCTCTGCTCTTTGGCCAACTCGCATATGTACCTATGGTCTCCTCTTAACCTTGGCAGGAGTCATTTGTTAGTACATGCTCTCTTTTTTTCTTCATTTACCGCGGTTGACTTTTGAATATATCGTCTTGGAATTTTTTATCTAAACACGCATAAGTCATGCTTAAAGTTCATATAATAATAAATCAAATCATAACAAAATAAGTAATAATTATGTATTTTTTCATAAGACGAATGATCAATATAGACCTAAAAGTTAAAAGTTAATAGCGCCAAATAAAAAAAATGTGGAGGGGTCCGTTTTTGTTTCAGAACATTATGGAGACCTTATAGTTGTTAAATAAATGGTCCAAGGAAAGTTACATGGCATACTTGCTAGTGAGCTTGAATTCAATGGATGCATTCCACTCTAATGCAGAAGATTCGTCGCGCAATCTGACTGATGCATCAGTAGTCAGTATGAAAGAAATATCAGCCTAAGGTGTGAAATCCCAATAGTAATACAGCTTAGATCAGGAAAATAAACTCCATTATGTTTTTTCAGTTTGGACAAATTAAGTTACAGAATTTGGCTCAGAATTGTTTGCTCAATGGTACATACAGACCCCAGACCAATCAGTTGGCTGGCAAACTCAATGGGTTACACGGGAGAAAATTGGATGTACACCACTGGGTATAATTTTGACACTTTTCAGAGCTTATCAAAACTGAAAGAGCCACTAGCTACAACAACAATCGCACAATACTTGTATAGTGATCTGAATGTGGTGATCCATCAGATCAATGAATCCTGTCTGCTGAAGGGCTGCATGCTCTTGAGCAGGTAAGTAGCCCATGCTGCTTATTATTTCTTTGTTTCTTTCAGCAGTCCATGCTATGGTGGATATGCTATATATCTAACCGGAAAACAATCCATTGTTCGCTTACTAAACAGTAATTAACTCAAATAATTTTCATGTTTTTCACTTGTGCTTAGCATCTTCGGCCCAGCCAGTGCCGTGCAAGGTGTGGTCAGTTTGGTAGTAAACAACATCCCCAACATCGCTGACAAAGTGATCAACTCTCAAGCTCCTCAGCAGAACGCCAAACAGGTGAAGTGGCAGCGGACCTGACTTCTCTGGCTCTCTGTAGTATCTGCCCAGCACTGGTCTTGCTGCCTTGGTCTGTTTTTATTTTTGTTCATCAGGAGGTAATAGTTTCAGTACTCTATGAACTTGGTAACAGTACATACATATATTTATCAGCAATTCAGCATAGTAGTATACTTACTGCTTCTACGAGGTGATAATGAGGGATTTGAGGAAAGAGGTGGTGGACGACATGGGTGCCAATGTCATGGTGGATGTTGTTGATCCAACCGTAGTCCCGATCAACTGTTGTCAGCCCACCACGGAGGTAGCTCCATTCCTGCAAACAACGGTCATTGCTATATGTGTTTAGCCCTATTTTTTCCGTGTTTGTAAGCAAAAAATGTCAGTCGCATTTCGCAATGAAAAAGAAGTTCAGTTAATACAGCAAAAAAGACGTACCTCACCACGATACCAGGGGAGATCATGCTGACCGTGGTGGTGCAGATAGGTAACCAAATCAAGCCACATGACAAATACCTAATTTCAAATGCAGACAACACGTATCAGCAGCTATCTAGCTGTCAGCACAGTTTCAGTTAGCTATCCGTTAGAGTTCCTTACAAGTAAAACCAGTGAATAGTGATTAATCAGGTATGAGATGGATGGATGGAGATTCTTACAACGTATGGTACCCCATAAAGCTTGAGCACCGGAACAGGGCCGAACACGCACGCCATGGCGACGAGCAATGAAATCATGATGCACCAGCAAGTGGTGGAGACGATCACGTCACTCCTCTCCTTGGGGCTGAACAGATCGCTGCTTGGCAGGAAGTGTGAGCCGCTCTTGCCCGGGCTTCTGTACCACTGCACGCATGCAACATGATTCACTTCAGTTTCTGTCTGTTTTGTTTTCAGGAATACAGATTCAGTTGAGCTGCCTGGTGACAGACTTACGAGGTAGACAGGGAAAGCAAGCAATGGAAATGGTAGTGTAAAGCGTAGCTTCTTGGTGCGTGTCTCCAGCTGCCGGTACAATTTCTCAGTGATCTGCTCAAACAAATTGCAGGAACATCCATCAAAATTGAAGAAAATCATAGAGTACGTATGCATTTTCAGGCGGCTATCTGTCTGTTCAGAAACATGGAGGCTTTTGTCATTTATCCTTTTTCAGTCAACACTCAAGATAGCTGAGCAGATGCCTGTGCTAGCTGGCATTATTCAAATGAACCTACAACTTAATTAGCATATGTGTTATGAATCAAATCACGTGATGATGAATATGAAATTCTGACGCTATGCTAGGATCAAACTGTGATCCGATTCGCATCTTGGATTTGCGGTGAATAAAATTAGCCGCAAAGGGACGTGAGCCAGATCTACTGGCTCACTCTTGTTGGTATTACTATTCACGGACCACAAAGTTAAGACTGATTTTTGCCACAAGTGTGGATCTCCCTACAAGGTCATGTGCAGCTGACAGAAAAAAAACTGAAACCCGTACTATATGATAATGCACGCAGGTGAGGATGTCGCGTAATGTCTTTTGGTTGTCCTGTTCCTGTCCTGTCGTGCCAAACGATCTTTTTTGCTCCAGTTGGAGACGCTAACGTATACATATATTTGTGAACGTCATACAGTTTTGAGACCATGATAGTATTATGCAAAGCAAGTACAGTTTTGTATCTTCTTTTTAAAAAAAAAATTGTAAATTTTTGTATGGCCTATTCAAACAAGGATAAGAATATTATTATGAGTGGATGTAAAAGTGTAGGCAATTTTAGATTGACAAGAGGAAGGGAAGCAGTGACAAACCGGGTGCCAGGATTCGTCCCTCTCGATGTGACCATGGTTTTGATGGTGGGTTCTGTGGCTGATCCTCCTGCATATGTAAATGTTGAAAATATCAATCAGATTGGATCGGCTTATGAACAAGCTGAATCAGTGATGCTCCAAGTCCAAGATACCAGAATGAGAGGTTATTCAACTAGTGCATGATAGTAAGCTAAATGAAATTGGCAAATTTAAATTGCACATATCATGGGAAGAGAGAGAGTCTGACAGGCTAGTTCCACAGGAGACTGACGCTGACCCGAATATGTGCTTTCAATTGCATCTTAATTTTTTATTTGTTGCCATGTCGTAAAGCACAAGCTTTGTTTTTTCGTTGCCTAACTAATTGGTTTGAGAGCAAGGATATGGATTTAACTTTGGTGATGGTTGCTTTTGCATGACATGTTGATTATATATGTAGCTTTGGGAATGGTGGTGAATCGGGAAGGAGGGGAGATGGTCTCCTAGTATTGTGGAAGAAGAAGAAGGGTAGGTACGAACCAGCCATGGTAGGGGACGAGGATGAAGGAGTGAAGCAGATGTCCGACCAGGCTGTTGAGCATCGCGCTGTCTGAGAAGCTGCCGTGCCCACTGTAAATCATTCATTGTCCGTCCATCCACACATCAGCACGATCCAAGTAGAGTGAAAAAAAAAAGGAATGAAGGCATCGGTAATGTATTTGCTATTAATTAGTACGAATTTGATAGAGAATAATAATAGTAGAGAAAGAAGAAGAAGAAGAAGAAGAAGAAGAAGAATACCAATCGTGGCCGAGGACGAAGAGCGCCCAGAACATGGTGCCCTGCGCGGCCCAGTAGAGCGGCCATGCCCATGGTAGAGCGGTGGTGATGCGGGAGGCGGCTGAGAAGAAGAGGGCGGTGACGATGAGGAGGTCGCGGGCGACGTAGGAGAGGGAGCGGAGGGGGCTCTTGCGCCAGCAGTGCGAAGGGATGGCGGCGCGGACGTCGCCGATGCGGAAGGGTGGCGGCTTGGCGGCGTCGAACAAACGATGAACGCTGTCTTCGGAGGCCTTGCAGTCGGCCTCCTGCCACCCTCCTCCTCTTGCTGCTGATACCGCCATTATCGTTTCCGGTAGAGATCTGATTTGTAATTTCTGAGCTCGCACAGGGAAGGGAGGGAATCAGCAGATGAAAAAGGAAAGAGACGACGACGGAAGAGAAAGAAAAGGAGTGTGCGGCGTTCCGCTTCCTTTGGGTTTGGGCTCCTGCCCCTCTCCCTCTCTCTCTCTCTCTATTTATAGAGGGACTTGAGGAGGGTGGAGGTCACACACCATCAAATCTAACGGTCCAGATGTTTCCGCGTCACCCACGAAAACCCTACTGCATACTGTATACATATACACCCAGCTAGCGCCGCCCTTACCAAACCATCCGTTCCCCACCTTTGAGCATGCATTATGCTCCAACGTGGCGAGTGACTCAAGCCCCCCACGTCGGAGCGAGCTCACCAGCTCAGTATACACTGCACCCCCATAGGGCTGCATGCCTCTTGTAGAAGAGATGGAGGCTTCAACAGATAGTGAGAGAAAGAGGAGAGAGAAGCTAGAAAACGAAGGAGAGAGAGCACAGATCCGAGCGCCACCCATGAACGTGAGATTCGCTACCTCCGCCGGTGAACGCGAACGCCGTCGCGCCGCCGCGATGCGCTCCGACGAGCCCTTGGTGCGCCGCCTCGTAGATCCGCCACGGGGGTACAGCGACTGCCGAGATCCGCCACCACCCAACGCACCAACGCCCCCGCCCGTGAACGCAAGCGCCGCCGCGCCTGGCTCCAACGAGCCCCCGACGCGCTGCCCGCCTCGTAGATCCACCGCAGGGCACGACGGCCGCCGAGATCTGCCGTCCTCGCCCCGATGCCACCCGACGAGCTGCCATCGCCCGACGCGCCGTCGCTCCTGTCACGCCCAGAAATTTCTCACACGAATTTCTGAACTTAATTGTGTATTAAATCCCTGTCCAGGACCAGCCAAGGTACACAAAAAGACAATGTTGATTACATAACCATCGTTCTTAGAAACAACTGAAAATAACACTTAATCTAACGAAAATGCAGCGGAACAAAAGGTAGACTAGCTCCAGCGGGTACGGCTCCAGTCCATAGGCAAAGCTTCGACGGTAGACCAGCTCACTCCTGAGAGTCTTCTCCACCAGACTCAACTTCTAACTCTGAAGAGGGAAGTTAAGCAAGCTGAGTACAAACCACCGTACTCAACAAGTAACACGGAAAAGAGGGTAACAAATGATGCATAGGGATTATCAAGGGCAGGCTAGGGTTAGTTGCAATAAAGCAGCAGTTAAACAAATAACAGAGATTAAAATGAATAAAGATAATTGAATACAGTAAAGGATAAGTAAATAACAGTTGTAAAATACCACAACACTGTCCAACGTTACACCACGTTGCAACAGGCCCAACCACTACTCAACGTTACACCACGTTGCAGTAGTCCTGAGTGAAAACCAGTTTACTCAAATTATTAAAGGTTCACTAATCACAGTGAAGTTGGGAGTTCGCCCGTAACCGTGGGCACGGCTATTCGAATAGATTATACTCTGATCAGAGGTGCTATACTGTACCCACAAGACACGACTCCACTACACTTGAACGTGCGCCGACATACCACCATAGTATACCGGAGAGGAGACCGTGATAGGACCCGTCACATAACCCTCCCTATTTAATCGCACCGTACTTCACGTTTCACCCCCTCCTTTACACCAAGTCGGGCAGTCCCCTCTTGTGCCTTGGTAGATCCGGAAGCAGCAGAGGCTTCCGTTACACCACGATTGCCCGTCCATACTCCATCACGCCTACCCTTGTCTCGGTACGTCAAATAGTTCGAAGCCATGCTTCAAATCCCACCTTACCCATTTCGGTATGTGGTTAGCACTTAATTACTTCCAGGGTTTCCTGTGAACCGGTCCTTAATTGCCATGGGTGCGACTCTCAAAACCATGCACCCACCGCCCACCATTATCAATATTTTAGTTGACATTAACCCGAACCGGGTAATGAATCAATATTACGGCTATTCAGAACTAAGCATGATTAAATGTGATCCCATGAGCTACTTGTTCTAAGCACGGCTAAGCATTAACCTAGGCCTAAATCTAATCAAGTTACCCCTGGTCTAGCAATTAATAAAGTTGGATAATCAATGACATAATAATAAAGTTTACCCAAAAATAAATACAGTAAATACTTTAATTAAACAATGCATATTTGAATAAACAAAGCAGAGAATTTGCAATAATGGGTTCAATATGGTCAAAGATGAGTGCCACCTGCCTTGCTCTGGCCCCTGAGGAACTTCGGCGACGATCTCGAAGTAAACCGGCTCTTCGGCGGGGTCCGAATCTAAGCGACAAAGCACAAAAATAAATAAAACAAGCACAAACTCTACTGAAACAGCAAAAGAAAGTATTTTTAATGGATTCTTGACAATTTTATGAATTTAATGAAATTTGAATGGACCTAAACGGAGACTAGATGAATTACTTATGAATGTTAGAAGTTTTCTGGGTTTTTTAACTAAACAGAAAAGTCCTAAATCAATTATTGCGAAATTAATGGGGCTGCTGACGTCAGCGAGGAGAGAGGAGGCGCTGACGGGTGGGGGCCACCTGTCGGTGGGAGAGAGGGGAGAGGAGAGGCTGACAGCTGGGCCCCACAGGAGGAGAGAGGGAGGAGGGGCGCGGCGACGGCTGACGACCCGGGCCTGCCTGGCAGTGAGAGGGGGATAGGGGAAAGAAGGAGGAGGGGTGGCCGACAGGTGGGGCCCGTCGGTCAGAGAGAGAGAACAGGGGAGCGGGGAGATCAGCTCGGCCGACGGCGGTAGCCGGCGAGCGGCAACAGCGGCGGCGCACAACGACGGCGCGCGGCACGACGGCGACGGCGCCGACCGGCGTCCGACGACGGCGCGCGGTGCACGACCGAGACGGCGGTGCAGCCGGGCAAAGCGGCGGCGACGGACTGGCGCGGTGACGACGACCGGGCGACGAGCACGGGCGCGTACGGGCGCGGGTGGCGGCGGCTTGACGACGACGTCGCGAAGGCGACGACGACAGCGACGGGCGGCGACGATGAGCACCGCACACGTCCGGCGACGGCGTGCGGCCCGGTGGCGGTCGGCCGGGAAGGAAAAGGGAGAGAGGAGGAGGGAGGAGACGCTCACCGGTGGCGGCGACGATGCGGGTGAGTCGGCGAGGAGGCGGGACAGGTGGTGACGTCCGACGACGCGACGGCGACGACCGAGCGATGGGATCGGGGGTTGGGGTGGTGAGATCGGGTGCGGCGGCGACCGGGTGGCGAGAGGATGCGCGGGCGCTGGGGATGCCCACTGGCGACGACAGGGGCGGCAACTAGTCGGCGACGGCGGGGCGGAGGTGGTGACGGCGCTCCGCGGTGGCGACTGACGGCGAGACGCGAGATCGATCGGCGGCGGAGGAGGACAGCGCGGCGGCGGCGAGAGCTTCGGGCGGAGAGGGAAAAGGTGAGCGGCGGCGCGACGGCGGTGGGGATTTATAGCGCGGGGAGGACGGCTATGGCGGGGCGGTGGTTGGAGACCGAGTCGGGCGCGGCGAGGACTTGGCGGCGGCGGTTGCGGCGCGGCGGTTGCGACGCAGCGGCGGCACGGCCCGGGCTCGGACTCGGCCGGCCCGGCGCGGGCGCAGGCGCGGGCGTGGTCGCTGACAGGTGGGCCCCGCCTGTCAGCGGTGCAAAGGCGGAGGGAGGCGGCGGCGGACTTCGCGGGCGAAGGGCGTGGCGCGCTGGGCCGAGCGGCGGCCTAGGGGGGAAAGGAGGCGCGCGCGCGGGAGAGGGGGCGGTCGGTCGGCTGGGCCGGCCTGGAGGGAGAGGTGGGCCGGCTTGGCCGGGCCAGCCCGGGAGGGAGGAGAGGAAAAAGAAAAAGGAAAAAGAAAAGGAAGGGGAGGAAAATTGGACTTCGGCCCAATTTAAGAAGGAAGGGAAAAAGAAAGGAAAAAGGAGGGAAAAAGGAAAGCCCCAGTTTTGCCGAGTTTTAAATTAATTTGTTTGGCCAAGTTTTATACTTCTGCAATTTGAGTTTAAATCAGTTAATTGATTTGCGAACCTCGATTTAATTAAATTAAGTTCTTTTAGAGGGATTTTTCCTGAGTTAATTAAGCCGATTGTTATTTACGGATTTCTTTTTACGATTTTAGGCTTGGGACAAAACTCCGGGTGTGACAGCTCCCCAGATCCACCACGTCGCCGTGAGGACGCGGCCGCCGCCGGGGTCCGTCACCCACCCGACGCGCCGCCTGCCCACCCGCCCGCCGCGCTCCCGGGGTCCGCCCCTCGCCCGCCTGCCGCGCCGCCGCCGGGAGAGAGGGGAGGGAGGGAGAGAGCCGGTAGAGGGGGAGAGAGAGGGTAAGAAAAATATAAAAAATAAAAGGTGGGACACACTCGAAGCTCCATGCATCGTGGGGTGTGTAGCTCCATCCTACGTAGCACCTATCTTTTTTTCTAAGGGTGTGGCTTGCATAGTGCACGCCCTTACAGGTACAGCTGCTAGGAGCGGCATTCATCCATCGCTGCTCGAATTTTTTAAACATTTTTAACAAATGGTTTTATTACTAAACTTTCGAGAAAATATATTTTTGCACATGAACGTTTTGGTCACGGCAATGTTATTGGCGTGACAAAACGGCTTGTCATACCATGGCACGTCACCAGCATTGGCGTGGCTAAAAGTTTTAGTTTTAGAAAAGAAATTGTCCGATAGTTTAGTAATAAAATTACTTGCTAAAAATATTTTATTTAATAAAAAAATTTCTCTCTGCTCCCTCCTCGTCCTCCTCTTAGCTGTACATGACTAATATATTAGATTCGATGCCGCCTTTCTACATCAATCACACTCTTGTTACCGATTGTGATTTTGTTTGCAGCTTATATTCACGCACAAACAATCCTACTGAATTCACTTCAAGTTAACCAGCTAGGTGATCATTTCTCTCTTATCATATGTAATTATAGATATTTATGAATTATATGGTTGTTTCAATGTCTGTACCATTGGACAACTTTCTTCGTTTCGTTTCTATGTATGTATTTTTTTTTTTATTCAGCTCATAGGCCCAAGTACTTGAATTGCACAACTGGACTATTGGAAATGCTGTTTGCATGACTGCTTCAGATTCAGAATTATAAGCCATTGGCTGTCGGTACCCTCTCCAACGACTCTCTTCTTATTTAATTGGATCGATGACTTTTGTTTCCTTCACAAATGGGGGCTGCAATTTCAGAGTAAAAAGCAGTATTAGTTTCGATGCACTGCCTGTTATGGCTTAGGCCCATGTTTCCCTGCCTCTTCACAAATTCAGAGTTTGCTTTCTAATATTTTTTTTTGTAGAATTCAAGAACACGATGATGAAGAAAAGGGCTGCTTGCTGCCTACAACTACAGCTACAAGGCGCTCGGAATTGGAATTTAACAATGCATGTCGTCAAAGTAGTTATCCTTGTCAGCTAATTGGTGCCTACCGGCCGGAATAGGACCCAACACACGCACGCCATGGTGATCAAGAGCAACGGAATCATGTGGTGCTGGAGACACTCCTCTCCTTAATTGGGGCTGAATAGATGGCTGCTTCTGCTTGCCGCAGCCGCTAGCTCTGCACGCATGCACTTCAGTTTCTGTCCTTTTTTCCTTTCAGTTTCTGCTAGCTGCCCGCCCGGTGCACAGCAATGGAACTCATACTGTAAAACCGTAGTTTCTTCCTTGCATGCTGCATGCGTGTCCCGAACCAGCTGCCGCCCGCCCCGCCCCAGTACTATTTCTCAAACAAATTGCACGAACATCCATCAGAGCCATGCACACTTCGATCTCTTATATATTCTTCCTTCCAGTCAAGATTCAAGATATATATATATATATATAGCTGGGTACGTAGATGCCTGTACTATACGCCTAGCTTATTCAAATGAACCTGCCTGCTCACAACTTAAATAGCATATGTGTTATGAATCAAATCACGTGATAAGGAATATGAAATTCTAACTGTGATCCGATTCGCATTCCGGATTTGTGCTGAATAAAATTAGCAGCAAATTAAAGCAAGCTAGGCACGTGAGCCAGATCTAAGTACTGCCTCATCTCATTCTTGTTGTTGTTACTGGTCACGGACCACGTACAAAGTTAAGACTAATATTTATTGTGCAACCAGTGTGTGGGTGTGTGAGTGTGTGTAACCCTGGATGGACCACCACGGTCAGTTCATGTGATGTGCATCTGACAAAAAACTTAATATCCCTCACCGCGCTATATATATTGCACGCAGGTGAGGACGTCGTTATTTGCCTGTCCCGTTTCGATCTGTCCTCTCGTCTCGTGCCAAACGATCGTTGGAGACGGCCAGCGAATACGTACATTTCTGTTACCACCTCATACACTTTTCATACCATCACAGTACTGTGCAATTGCGTATATATTCTTTCCATAAAGAATATAAATCTCTGTATGGCCGATTGAAACAAGTATAAGGATATTATTATCAGTGGATGTTGAAGTAAAGGCAATTTTAGAATGGGGAGAGGAAGGAGAACAAGTGACAAACTAGGCCCCTCATTGTAAACAACATATTTACAAACGTTTATTTGCGAATGAAATACGTCTCCTTAATGATATAAAAGTAAAGACTAATAAATAAATAATGATGAAAAAACTACAAAATCAATTTTAAATTTACGATTAAAATTTTAAATTTTAACTTCTAAACATAAAAGAACAAAAAGATGCAGCATTGGTCCCTTGATGTGACCATGGGTCTGATGGTGTTTGTTGTGTGGCTGATCCTGCTACATATGTATATCAGTATATGTGGTAAATATCAATCAGATGGGATCGGTCTGTCAACGACTTTTTTAAAAAAATTAATAGATAATTTTATTACTAAACCTTAAAAAAATACGGTATGAACATTTTAATCACACCGGTGTTGGTGACGTGGCAAGACAATGCTGTCACGCAAGTTGGTTGGCATGACAGGCTTCCATGCCACCGACACTGGCGTGGTAGTGTTGTTTTGCGACACCAATATTGGTGGTGTGGCTAAAAGATTCATATGATGAAAATATTTTTTCTCCAAGATTTAGTTATAAAATTATTTATTAAATGTTTAAAAAATAAAAAAAATATGTATCAACAAGCTGAATTAATGAAACACCAAGTCTAAGATAGTAGATATACAAATTATTCAACTAGCACATAATAGTAGGTTGAATTAATGATGCTCCACATCCACACTGGCACCTTTATTTTTCGCTCCCATTTATCTTTATAAGCCAAATTTTAAAGTTTTAACATTAATTTAGAGTTGATTTTGAGTTTTTTTATCATATCTTATTTTTCAGTCTTGGCTTTTAAATCGTTAAGAACATGAATATAAAAATTATATTTATAAATTAATTTTTGTTTGTAAATATGTCATTTGGCAATCACCTCCTAACTAGTTGGACAAGCACAATGATCACGAGTACACTACCATAGGCATTTAAATTTCTTCAAGAGCTTCTTCACCATGTCTCTATATCCACTGGATATATCCAGCCATTTTAACTTAATCCAAGTAGGAGACTTAACTACTCAAGTAGCTAATCTAAAATTCATGCTCCTATTACTCAGGTCTACGACCACTATGCTACATGCCCTTTCCCAGCATGTTCCTTTATTAACCCTTTTGGTGATTGGAAGGTTTGCTGATGTCTCTTTCGGACCGGTGCAACAATTGTTAATGCCCCTATTTATTTTTTTCTAAGTTTCAAAGCAATCACTTATTTTGTGACAAAATTTTTTGGTTAAAATAGTCATTATTTTAGGACGGAGGAAAGATGATTAAATCTTGACATCCATATGGTTTACGCAAGTGAGAAAATTTTGACTGGACATTTAATTTGTTGAGGTCTACATATATGATATATCTGCGATAGGAAGTGACATGGAAAAACCACCATATATAAACCCATCATATCTCGATCAGGCAGACCTAACAAACTTGAAAATGTCAATAGAATAGAATTGAAGTAAGTAATAACGTGATAAAGTATCTAGATGGATATAATATGGAGAGTACACAATATATGTTGATCGCCAGCAAGGTACGTATATGTGCACTACACGCACATGCACTCAATAATTTTAATTGGCCGGTACGTACTACACGGCCCCTCATTAATTAATCGATCGTCTGAATTGAATTAAACGTACGACGACTTTGCATCAATTCATGCGTGGGCACGTTTGGAACGTGAGGTCGAGGCAGCACGTATATCAACGAATGTTCTACGTTCGATCGCTAATCCACTTTAACTTTCTTCTTCTCTTTACCTTAATTGATTGATTGGTTGTGATTGATTGCAGAATAGTCTACGTTCGCATCCATACACTGGTTTCGTTTCTTTATTTAACGTTATTAACTTTTAAATCCTCATCTATCTTATTTAATTTCTTTATATACAAAATTATAAATCATACATAAATTAATGCTAATGATAAATTAACTCACAACAAAATAATTAATATTTATGTATTTTTTCAAATAAAACAAATGGTCAAATTTACCTCAAAAGTTAACTATGTTAAATAAAAAATTAAAGTAATATTTACGTTTACGAGTGTTATTTCTTTTTTTTCCTATGTTACATGCCTACTATCCGTGTTGCCTGTAGTAGGCCTGGCCTGTCATCATCGGTTCACGTGTAAAAGCTGAAAACCTAACTTTTTCTCATTTTCTTTAATTAATTGACTGTGATTAGCAGTTAGCCGTATTATTAATATGCACGATAGATATCAATATATACTTAAAAATTCGGAAGTTATTAATGGTCAAAATTCAAACATATATGGTCAAAGTAACAAGTATATAAAGCGCCAAAGGTAATAATAGTGCATGTATATATTTATTATGAGTGTCTTTTTCTTGTTAGATGTCTAGGGGGTGTTTAGATGGCAAAAATTTTTGGCTGAAATGTCATATCGGACGTTTAACCAGATATTCGGAAGGGGTTTTCGGACACGAATGAAAAAACGAATTTCACAACTCGCCTGGAAACCGCGAGACGAATCTTTGGAGCCTAATTATGCCGTCATTAGCACATATTTATTACTGTAGCACTTATGGCTAACTATGCACTAATTAGTCTTAAAAAATTCGTCTCGCGATTTCTTCCATAACTGTGCAATTAGTTTTTTGGTTCATCTATGTTTAATGCTTTAGTTAGATATTCAAAGATTTGATGTGATGTTTTTGGAGAAACTTTTTGGGAACTAAACAAGGCCTAAGGCCGCGTTCGTTGGGACAGGGTAAGATAACTTACCCTGGCACGGAAAACGTAGTAATAGATTAGTACATAATTAATTAATTATTAAAAAATATAAAATAGATTAATATGATTTCTTAAAACAACTTTTCTATATAGAAAATTTTTGCAAAAAATACATCGTTTAGCAATTCAGGAAGCGTGCGCGTAGAAAACGAGGGTGATAAGTTAACTTATTAGTGTTGAAAAACGTGGCCTAAGTCATACACATGTATGAAGCCTAACCATAGGATTGGTACGTACACTAATTACCATACACTTTGTGTATCCTAATTATAAAATTACTCCTAAAAATGCTCCATTTGGTCTTGACTACGGTATTCAGGAGACGTTATAGTGGTTCAGGCCACTATATTGGCAATAGCCTCTAATCACACCAGGTACAAATATCTAAGCAATGTCTACAATAGGTAGTTATTTTTTACCGAAAATGAAGGAAACTGAACCAAACAAAAATCATATAAAAATGGTTCATTGGTTGTTAGCTTGTGTTGATTCTCTATATCGACAATAGTAGTTATAAGGCTAGGTGTTGGATCTAAAGAACATTGGTGACATAGAGACATGGATTTATACATGTCCATGCCCTCAAGGTGAGATAATACCCTACTCATGTTTGTAGATGGTTTTGCTATGTCTACATGGTTTTGCCATTTGTGACGTGTTTGTGTGGTGTCGCCCATCCTTTTTCCATGAATTTGATGGCATACCTAGTCAGGACCCATGTCATTTGTTATGTAGAACGAGGGAAAGGACTTTAAGGAAGACTATTTAGTCGGTTGTAACTAAATCCTCCTATTATATCTATAAAAGATATCCAGGATCTTCGTGATTTGTATTTTATCATAGAATTATTGTTTTCTTGGATTACAAGTAAGTCACTTGGGTCAGACCTACTTGACTCATCCTAGTCCAGCTAGAGCAAGGCCTACTATGAGACACCAAGTACCCCAAAGCTTGGTTTTCATTTTGTCGAAGTTTGATATTTGATCTATACATTGGTTGCCATCTTATAAAAACCAAGTCATCGAAAAAATTAAACTACCCTTCAACCACAATCAAGCGTTGTAGGCAGTATGTTGGATGCCACCTCATGTGTGTGTCTTGGACTTTGGAGGTGGCCTCACAACCTCAAGCAAAAGTAGTAGGCCCACGTGTAGCTGAGAGGTGACAGAGCCCAAAACTAGCTACGCAGATCAACAACAACACATGCTCATGGCCTATGCGTATTATGGCCTATGTATCAAATCAAGTGGGTGAAGATGTCCTGGGCATGTTGACGAGGAGGCCCATTACTCCATGATCTGCAAGTTAGTTTTCTTGGATAAAAATTAAAAACCATATAAACCAGGCCGACTTTTATCGGTTTTCTTTTCTTGTTTTGTTGTTCTATGTGAGGTATTTTGGTTTGTATTTTACAGAAATTGAACTTAAAAAAATCTAAAAAACGAACCGAAGAAACTTAATAAATCAAAAGCCCAGCCATAGTGTATACTCATCGTACCAACTAATCACATCAAAATATATGTGGTAGTCGATGATTGTATCTTCGAGTGGCTTTAGTTAATGTGGCTTTATATTGTCTAAGTCTGGATTCAATACTCTTTCCTTCCCTCGTAGTATACTCGTACATAAAATATTAACCGCTGGATTGATTAGATCATTTAGAAAAAGACAAAAGAAAATACTCCATAGGAAAGAAAGGGGAGAAATAGCAAAATTCCCAGGTATCCCAGCGTAATTGTGCCCAAGAAAGGGAATAGGGATTGCGTGTGGTGGTGCGCCGTCGATCTCGTCCCTCTTCCTCGCCCGCCCGCCCGCCCTCCCGCCGCCGCCGCCGCCGCCGCGCCGATCTCCACCGACCACAAGCAGCTGCTTGAGCCGCCGCATCCTGTCTGTCTGGTGAGCATTCACCCCATCCCTCTCTCTCTCTCTCTCTCTCTCTCTCTACCCACGCTCTTCTTGCTCCAATTCGCGTTTAACCCTAGCTAGCTTCTCTGGTAGATGAGATCTGGAAGGAATTTGCCCTCAATACTAATAACAGCTGGGATAGTCTGTTTGCTCCCCCCCAAAGTAACTCAACTCCGCCCTATGTCCTACGTTATATTAGATCCGCCCCTCGGATGTTATCTCATTTTCAATTTTTTCACTTTAATTATTGGGCTTCTTCTGATTACTTGCTGTTTAGAGAGGAATTGGAATTATTATCATCATATTACATGAGCTTTCCTGCTTCTGCTGTGCTGTCATACGAGTTCTAAACGAGTATAACTATTGCTTTGGAACTTACATATTATGTATGTGCTCTCTTCTTTGTTGCATTCTGCTCCTATATGTTTCATTGACCTATAATAGTTTCCTTTTCCCTGCTGATGTATCGTTTTAGTTCAACTGGAAATTCTACTGACCAAACTCTGTGCAGCGGCCTATACTTGAGATTTCCCTCCTAATTATTTCTCAACTTACTTGATTTTAAAAGATTTTTACATTCTCAACTCTGTAGATTGCTACATTAATACGCTGGGAACTAAGTTGGTAACTGAAATTGTATGTGCTAGGCTGCTAGTAAAAAATGAACAAGAAAGATTCCCACAACTGGAGTCCTACTCGATGAACATGGCAACTTTCTGACCAGCTAAGAAGATTTCTTTTGCAATGAGCTAGCCGCCTAAGCATGGATGTCCTTTTTTTTTAGTTTATAAAGACAGACCAGTTACCAGGCCAATGGCACTGCAACCTCTATAATCTTATGCCATTTGATCCTAAAATGTTAGCCTCAAGTGCACTTCGTATGCTAATTTAGTTTCGGTTGTCAGATACATGTTTGGTCTTATGATCTTTGCTTTAACTACAAGAGAATCCTTCTAGCTAACTTTTGATTACATTGTTGATACAAGATAGATACATGTATGATGAGTTGTTTTAACTTTGTTGACTGATTATATTCCATATTTCATTGTTGTGTGATTTTCCAAGTTGATATCTAGTTGACCAGTACTAATTGCACCCCTTTGTTTGTTGAGAAAATCTAACAAATGTCATTGACAAACACTTAATTTTAAGAAATGCTATCGACGAGTGTGAGTTCTAAGAAATGTCATCGTACAAACGAATTTGTCTAAGAAATGCCATCGCCGTTAGGGTTCCATTAACTTTTTTCCGTTAAGTGCTATAGTATGAACAGTGTTTTTAACGGCGGAAATGGACGGAACCCTAACGGCGATGGTATTTTTTAGACAAATTCATTTGTACGATGGCATTTCTTAGAACTCGCGTTCGTCAATGGTATTTTTTAGACTTGGACGTTTGTCAATGGTATTTTTTAGATTTTCTCTTATTTGTTTTATGAATGTACTCTCTATTTTGGTTTGTTGATTTTTTAAGCTAAATTCTGTTTCTGGAATATGGTTTACATTCTATCCTGGATGTATTATTTTTATCTGCTGGACATTCCAATTTTGAAAATTTTACATGGTTATGATGGTTATGCAGGTCCTTCATTTATTGTGCCGTTAACTGGATGCTTCATTTTATTTCACCTTTTACCCCAAATAAAATGTCTTTTATCAAGTACCTTTAGCCTAGTGATGACATCTTATGTATTTATGACTGTTTCACGTTGGCTGCAAAAATCATTCGACTATATGCAAATGAAAACCATTTTCACATTTCATAGCCTACCTTTTCCTAATCCGAACCAAATTTTTCCACCCTTTGAGCAACATTAAACCTTGTGTACTGAGTGTTGTGGTTGTTCAGTAGTTGTTTGATGCTGAAAACTTGTGGTGGAGGGTATTCGGTGTGTAAAAGGTGGTTGTTTTTGTCGAAGAAATTAGTTTCATATTTCTTAATTTAGTACAAACAGCAGGTAGCGTTTCCAATTGGTTGTCATGAATTGACCTTGTGCTAACAAGAAAGTTGAGTATACATAACACCTCTAGTCAACTTCTAATAATATGACTTGTTTTGGTTCTGTTGTGCTACCTATTCTGTTACAAGTTTTTCTTTAAGGGAACAGTGTGTCTAATGTCCCCTTCAAATCTCTTATATCTTTATGTTTTGGCACCGTACAGGTGAACCAGTCACCCAAGCTCTGCCAAGATGTCTGACAGCCATGAAACTGATAGGAACATTGAGATCTGGAAGATTAAGAAGCTAATCAAGGCTCTTGAGTCAGCTAGAGGAAATGGCACAAGCATGATCTCTCTCATTATGCCTCCACGTGACCAGGTCGCGCGAGTGGCCAAGATGTTGGGTGATGAATATGGTACAGCCTCGAACATCAAGAGTAGAGTTAATCGTCAGTCTGTTTTGGCTGCCATTACCTCAGCTCAGCAGAGGCTGAAGCTCTATAACAAAGTTCCTCCAAATGGATTAGTTCTCTACACTGGAACCATTGTTACTGAAGATGGGAAGGAGAAGAAAGTTACTATTGATTTTGAACCATTCAAGCCTATCAATGTATCACTGTATCTTTGTGATAACAAGTTCCACACTGAGGCTTTGAATGAGCTCTTGGAATCTGATGACAAGTTTGGTTTCATTGTTATGGATGGTAATGGTACTCTTTTTGGCACACTAAGTGGCAATACACGTGAGGTGCTTCACAAATTCACTGTTGATCTCCCAAAGAAGCATGGTAGAGGAGGACAATCTGCTTTGCGTTTTGCTCGTCTTCGGATGGAGAAACGCCATAATTATGTCCGGAAAACAGCTGAGCTTGCTACCCAGTTCTTCATTAATCCTGCTACAAGTCAGCCTAACGTTTCTGGTCTAATTCTTGCTGGTTCTGCTGATTTTAAGACAGAGCTGAGTCAGTCAGACATGTTCGATCAGCGACTGCAAGCCAAGATACTTAATGTGGTCGATGTTTCTTATGGTGGCGAGAATGGTTTCAACCAAGCTATTGAATTGTCAGCTGAGATTCTAGCAAATGTCAAGTTCATACAGGAGAAGAAGTTGATTGGCAAATATTTTGAAGAGATCAGTCAAGACACTGGGAAATATGTCTTTGGCGTTGACGACACTCTTAAAGCTCTTGAAATGGGTGCTGTTGAGACCTTGATAGTGTGGGAGAATCTGGAAACTAACAGATATGTGCTTAAGAACAGTGTATCTGGTGAAACTGTGATCAAGCATTTGAACAAAGAGCAGGAAGCTGACCAGAGCAATTTCCGTGACCCAGCTACTAATGCAGAGTTGGAAGTTCAGGAAAAAATGTCTCTCCTGGAATGGTTTGCTAATGAGTACAAGAAGTTTGGTTGCTCGCTTGAGTTTGTTACTAATAAATCTCAAGAGGGGTCACAGTTTTGTAGAGGATTTGGTGGCATTGGTGGTATCTTGCGTTACCAGCTAGATATCCGGTCCTTTGATGAGCTTTCTGACGATGAGGGATTGTATGAAGACTCTGATTAGCAATCAGCCAATGACATGACTGTGCTGGCCGAGGGAAGGACGCCGCAGCTGCAACAAGTCTGATTTGCTCTACCTACGCAGGATCACTTGAAAAGCAGCTGTATGTATGCAGATTATTTATTTGGTCATTGCTTATTCGGGCCCCTATTTTCGCTTTTGCTTATACTTATACGCTAAAATTTGAATTTTCAACCTTAAATTTGGAACAGATTTTAGGGTTTTTTCATCATAGTTTATTTTTTTAGCCTTATCTTTTAGACAGCCAAAGAACATGTATATAAAAAATTTGTTTATAAATTATTTTTTATTTATAAATATATCATTTGACTCTATCACCAAACGATTACCCCCATTTTTGTTAACTTCTCGTACTAATGTTATTATTTGACTATTCCTCTCCTGTTCCAGACCGAGAAGAAATTGATGGGCGTGGGCCAGCCTCATCCTATGGTGGAAGGGTTTAAGACGAAGAGATTATTTTGAGTCACATCATGATGATAGTAATGTGTCAAGAAGTTGTCGAACTTAAGAAGGCATGCATGATGCCTTGTGGTCGTATACTGGCTGTTGTCTATTGTCAGTTTTCTGCAACTATGTGAGTTCCCAAGTTCTGAAATCGAGTCTGCTTGGTTGAGCACGTTTGACGCGCTCATATGAAGTCATAATAACTATATGGTTGGTGTAGCTGCAATCTGCTACTTTGCAGATTTTACAATGAAGTTGCTACTGTCATTCTAGTTTGCTCCTCTTTACTGCTACTGCTACTCTGCTAGGGCATGTCTTTATTTGCCGCCCGCCGTCAGGCAGGTTGGGATGGATGGATCTTGCCTGCTTCGTAATAAAATTGGGTTTTGATCAAACCCATAGATACTTCTCTGGCGATGACCCATAAATTGCCTTTGGGAATTTCGCTTCATGGTATTGCAGAAGCAGTGAAAAAAAAATCACGTTCCACACAACCAAGTCAAAGGTGGCGACTTGCAAGATTTGGCTATTTCTAATCCAATGACTAAGATGGTGTCCATAATATTAAATAAGTTGTCACCAAAATGATGTGGTAAGTGAATAAATAAGAAAAGAGAATGAAACCATGTCTTGCATAAGACATGGTTTCTACACAACATCCAAGATATCATGTGAGATAAGTAATATTAAATTAAAGTATGGAATAGTGGTGTTTGCATTGGAAGGGTAGTGTGTAGTACTAGTTTCTTGATGATGTGGAGTTTATGAAAACTATATCTAGTGTTATAGGTTGTTTCTTGATGATGGGGAGTTTATGACAACTATATCTAATGTTACGGGTTGAGAATGGCTTAATGCTTTCCATGTAGCTGATCAGAAGTTGGAATCGAGGTTTGAGGCATCACAAAAGTCACGCATGGATGGGCCACCATGTTATTCTCAACGAGCAAAGGCCCACGGAATATAACCAAACAGTCCACATGGGGTCCCTTAACTATAGGACGAGTTTCCTTCGCGTCGCTTAATCACAAAGGACGCCCTTAAATTATCAAAACCAGAACAAATCTAGTCTCTCGGTAGTTTAGAACGTGGTTTTATCCTATGATGCATATGTGGCTTGTTGATCTAGGCTTAATCTGACGTGGAGGCTATATGGTGCTTATATGGCAATATAGGTGGGTGAGCCTACCAACTCAGTAACTAAATGAGAATTGACCTCGCTGGCCCTAATCCCTCTTCTTACTCTCGTTAGATCAGCTGGAGAGGGGACGTGAGCTTGGCACGCCACTCACAGAGCATTTGGTGGAACCACGCCTCAAGGACCTTACCAACCGTCGCCTCTCCCAACCCAGTCCATCCATCCATGAGGTGTGCCCCGTTATTCCGCTTGCTCATGCTTGCAAATTGATGTGGCGGTGATAGTGGTGGAGCTCATGCTTGCAAATCAATATGGACGGGGCTCGATAGAGGAGGTGGAAGTCTAACAATAACAGGCTCACTCAGTGGAGTGATTCCATCAACCGCTCCTTTATTACCGTGCCCAATCTAGCCACTCTAGCCTACTATACTCAAGCGGTGGCAAAGGGAGAGATGGTGAGGGGAGGGGCCGGAGACAGTCGAGCCTAGCCGACATGGATCTAGCTTCTCTAATCCCTCGTGCTCTTCCAGCCACATGATTGCCACCACACC
The DNA here is from genome assembly GCF_000231095.2 of Oryza brachyantha. NCBI lineage: Eukaryota > Viridiplantae > Streptophyta > Magnoliopsida > Poales > Poaceae > Oryza > Oryza brachyantha. The sequence goes on from NC_023174.2 coordinate 194,041, forward strand.
CTTCTTGTCCTCTTTCGTGATGCCACCCTTCCAATACAGTCAGTGTGTCGCCCACCGATGACAACCTTTGCTGGCTCGCCGCCACCTCATCAAGCAACGTGTGAGGAGATGGAAACACCCAACGACTATGAGGCCAATCGACCAAAACAATATCCTTTGATGTACAATCAAAGAGACTTATACTGACATATGGGTTCAAGGATGGTGGGGCCCACATGTCAGTAAACACGTTCCTCTAACTTTACGTAAGAGGATACGCTTCTCATCGACCATCGTCGATCTGGCAAGAGGAGAGGGGAAGAGATGAGGGAAGGAGATAAGGGAGGGAGAGGGGGAGAGGAGGGTGTTGACATACGGGTCCCACTTTTTATTTAGTTTGATCGGCAAGTAGATCTCACTAGTTTTTTAAAATATTTTTACTGACAGAGCAATCACAGTGTTACCACCTAGGATAAAACCATTGCTATTTGCTACCTACAGTGACATATAGACACTATATAGAATGAATCAGTTGTCTAAACCAATGAGGTACTTGGTTTTGCTTTGGTTTAGAAGCTATGGGATATTATATACTCAGTTCTATGGTTATGGTCGAGAGACAGATGAAATTTGATATGCAGTTTTATTTTTTATTTTTTAGGGTGCGTAAAGTGGTTTGTTCGGATAGACTTCCTCCGTTTCTTTTATTTGACATCGTTGATTTTCGAGTCTACGTTTGACCATTCGTCTTATTTAAAAAAATATATAATTATTTATTATTTATTATGATTTGATTTATTACTAAGCATGCCTTATTTTTTTTACATATTTACACAAATCTTGAATAATGCTAGTATCAAATGTGGATACAGAAGTCATGTCAGATGTATTAGTTTGTCTGAGAATTTTTCTCGGCTTCTGCACTTACGTTTCCCGAACTACTAAATGGTTAGTAAAAAGTTTTGATATAAAAGTTCATCAACTCATATTTTTAAAGTAGATTTTTAATTTTATAGTAGTTAATTTTATTATTTATAGCATTGAATAAATACTATAAAAATTAGATAATTTTGTATATTTCAGTTGAAATGAACACAGCCATAAACATGCACATTCATCTGGCACGTGAACTTGGTCGTTGCATGTGAACCAAATGCGAACATAGCGGCTGCGTTATTTTTACGCGCATGTTTAATGTTAGGGGTTGTTTGGATCCAAGGACTTTTTTTTAGTCCTTTGTCACATTGAATGTGTGGACGTCAATTAGGAGTATTAAATTTAGACCGATAACAAAACTAATTGCATAGATAAAAACTATTTCATTAGACAAATTTTTAAGCCTAATTAATCCATGATTAGTAAATATTTACTGTAGCATCACATTCGCTAATCATAGACTAAGTCTACTCATGAAATAGTCCAGAATATGAGATGAGTTTTATTTAATATTTCTAACTAATATCTAAACATTCGTCGTAACAGAGAGGGTTTAGGGTTTAGGAGTATCCGAACACTCCCTTAATCGATCAGCCAAAAGAGTGGATGGTTAATTAGTTGTCCAATCCAACCGGTAGCTAGTAGTCGAGGACGAACAACGCAAGAACTAATAAAGCATCTGCTGCACTGCATTCTGAGAGAAAAATAAAAGGGTCAGCGAGATGTCATCCGCAAAAAAAGCATTGCTAGCTGCCCTTTTGATCTCTTACTATTAGCAGATTGGGATGTTGATTAGTTATTAAAGCTAAACCCTCAGATGGAACATCTCTTTCACATTACCTACCTACTGTGACAATGGCATCTCATATTCTCATGCCTTTAACTTGCCCTTTAATATGTGAAAATGGCATATATTGTTAGTCATGAAAAATTATATACTCTTATATGTGATTAAAATAGTAATCAATAGAAACGTGACTGCTCTGGCGTACGAGAAGTGAAAGGAGTATGATGAGATTGATCTGGCTACCCATAAGTTTAATAGATAGATAGATAGGTAAGCGAATTCTATGGGTTTTTTTTTGTGTGTATTTTGTGCTTGACTCTCTTGACTGATCGAGCTGGCTCTTTTATGGTCAAGTATTGCTACATACTATAGCAAAATTAAACCATACACGAATTAATTAATTATCTAATAAACCTCTAAGTAGCCAGGGTTATCCCGTGATCCCATCGCATTCCTAATCCCATGTTTATAGGTAGCCAGAAACGGTAGTTGATTACCAGACATGCAAGCAAGTGTAGTACAATAAAAATCCATCATGCATGAATAATGAATCATGATGCATGTAGTAGTACTATCGTAGTGAAGAAAGAATATTATTATTAATTAATTGCCATTGGCTGGTAGGAAAGGAAGAAGTGAAATTCGGGCAGGTGGTTGCAAAACACACAGCGTCACGCACTCTCAGATGAGAAACAATCATTTTAATTAATTTGCATCCGCGGGTCCCTTCCTAAATAAAAATTAACATCACATGTACTTAACATCAAGACCACGTTGTTTATAGCTTTTTTGATAAAATCAAACCATGTGATTACGTTTACCGTCCCTCACCAGTAGCACGATTACCACGATAATCATGTTTGTTTCATCACCATAATAATGATACTACTAGTCGAGAGAAATGAGCATAAGTGTAGTATGCAAAGAAGCTATGGGAAAAAAACATCGTAAAACTCTCACTTGTTGAAAAGCCTCGATCCAATAAAAGTATCAATTTATTGAACGCTTGGTAAATAATTGATTGAGATGAAAAATATTATGAAATCTTCAGGATAATATTGTGTAACACTGTTATGCTCAATCCATCTCAACATATTACTTCTAGTATTTAAATTTATCTAAAAATACAATTACTTCTCTACCTACCTTCTCATCCTAACCAATTCATAACCATGTCTTATTTAATTTGTTCACATACTTTCTCATCTCAACTAATTATGACTATTTCTCATCTTTACCTTAATCATTTCAGAAAAAAAATGGTATACGCAATTATGTTTCGAGATAACCAATGATTGTGCATAAGAACTAGTGACAACCGTAGATGTCATAGGGTGGATGAGCATGTCAGAGTATTAGATATGTCATATCCTCCTACCACAAAAATATATATCGATAATATTACATGGTTAAGATCATACCGAAAATAACTATCGGATATGGATATAGATATAGGTGACGATAAAAGGTATCCTAGGAAAGGAAGATTCTCCATAGTCCAATCTAGGTATGAATAGGACAATCTTGCCTGTATATTGTAAGGGTGTCCTGAGTTCAACTGGAGAGGGATATTGCCCATGGTATAAAAACCAATACTATTAGGAGGGGAGGGCATTGATTAAGACCTAGACAATCCAATACTGACTACCACTTTGACCTTCTCGATAAGATTAGTTGGTTGATAGGTAGGCACTTCTGTAAACATTATACTTTCTGTCCCACCTTTCCTCTCTTTCCATCATCACGAATACCTTGATACCAGATGACCTTACATTCCCAAATAATGTAGCCGGGATCTTAAAACTCGACAAGGTGTGTAAACATATGTGTTTAGCAGAGTTGTTGATAAGATATAAATTGGTAGCCGATTTATCTTCTTATTATAAAGTCTACACTCTACGCTAGCAAACCTAACAACGACTGAATGCAAACATATGATTTCTCCTTTCTATATATTCCATGTTAAGTTTAATATTAAAAAAATAGATATATAGATAAATACATACCAAACAATTAAGTTAGTGAGAAGGTGTGTCGGTGATATGGGACTCCTTCACTAGTGGCTCGCGACATTTTAGGACCTAGGTACGTTCCCTTTAGGAGGGGGGTTAGACATCCCCAACAGCTCATCCATCCTATCCTCCATCCTACAAATAGAGGATGAAGAGTAAAAATTGAGCTCCAGCAGAACATCTATCCCATCATCTATTTTTAAGCCTCCTTTGATTCAAAGGATTTTCATAGGAATTTTAGAGGATTTCACTCCTATAGGAAATTTTCCTATAAAGCCCTTTGAATCAAATGAACGAATCCTATGAAATCATATGAAATTCCTATGGAATACATCTTTCTATGTAAGTTTTAGAGAAAATTTAGCAAAAGGTTCAATCTCATGGAAAAAATCCTTTGAGTCTATATCTATTCTCAAATTCCTGCATTTTTCCTACGGTCTAATCAAACGGTCATTCCTACGTTTTTTCTATTTTTTACAATCCTATGTTTTAAACCTACATTCCTGTCAAAATCCTATGTTTTTCCTATTTTTCTGTTTTTTCATTCATGTGATTCAAAGGGGCCCGTAGATATCATCCATATTAGGAGAGAGAAACTCTGTATTTAGATGTTCTCTCCAATCCTCTGAATAGATATGGAGGGTGCTATGTATAAATGATCTGCTGAAGTACAAAATGATATAAAAGATGAAAGTGTTTTAGATGATCATCCAAATGAAGATATGAATGACCAAATTTAAATAAGCTGTTGGAGATGCTCTTAGGTTGTCTCTCAGACCCATGTCAAGGCAACCTAACGTCTGCCCTAGTTTGAATTAAAAGAGGTTTCCTGATTTTTGTTTAAGAAGTTAACGCTAGTAAAAATTGACCAAACTCATTTAAATAGATTTACATTCATCATTATGTAAAAATAACTTGTATTTTTTATTTAAACGGATTGACATTGGTGGTCGTGTAAAAATAACTCGTATTTTTTATATACTAATGGACGAAGGAGTGATCATTTACTGCTGCTGACTTCAGTATAGATCTGAAAAGAAAAGGTAGGTCGCTCCCTCTTCGTCTTCTTGGATGGTACCAACACCAACACCAACACGGACAGCCGACGGACGAACACCTCCTCTTCAAATACTACTCGTCTCGTGGGAGTACCTGGACAGAGGAATCCCAACCAACAAGGAAGGGGGCGCCATGTCCAACTCAGACCAATCGCCCCCTTCCTCTTCCTCTTCCTCCACCTCGCCTCCTCCCCCACCCGCCCCCCGCCTCCTCCTTAGCCAAGCCGCCCCGCCAGCTCCCGCTCGGCCTCGACTCCCTCGCCTCCTCCGCGCGCTCCCTCCTCACCGCGCCGCGCCGCTCCCCGGTCACCACCCTCGTCGCCGCCTTCTTCCTCCTCGCCCTCTTCATGTATGGCGAGGATGTCCGCACCCTCGCCGAGCTCTCCATCGACGACTACCTCTACCCCGATGCCGAATTCTACAACGTCTCCGGCTTGCCCCCTCTCCTCCTCCCCCCGCCCACCTGCGAGCTCTCCCGCGGTCACTGGGTCTTCGACAACACCTCCGTCCCAGCCTACAGGGAGAAGGAATGCACCTTCCTCACCAAGCAGGTCACCTGCCTCGCCAATGGCCGCCCCGACGACTTATGGCAGTACTGGCGATGGCAGCCCAACAACTGCTCGCTCCCCGTGTAAGCAATTCGTTCGTCACCTTCCAGATCTGCATCGCTCGCTCGTTCGTTCTTGGTTGACTCTGAGCATTGCATATGGATGCAGGTTCGACGCGCGGCGGTTCATGGAGGCGATGCGGGGGAAGCGGCTGATGTTCGTGGGGGACTCGCTGAACAGGAACCAGTGGGAGTCGCTGGTGTGCCTGGTGCAGCCCATCCTTTCCGAGGGGAGGAAGAAGATCGTCAAGCGCGGCTCCTTCAGAATCTTCTACGCCAAGGAGTACCGCGCCACGCTCGAGTTCTACTGGGCGCCCTTCCTCGTCGAGTCCAACTCCGACAACCCCAATTTCCACAGCATCGACACCCGGATCATCCGCCCCGACCGGATCGAGGCCCACGCCAAGAACTGGAAGGGCGTCGATTACCTCATCTTCAACACCTACATCTGGTGGATGAACACCGCCGACATGAAAGTCAGGTCTCTCTCCTCATCTGCCCACCAAATTCACACATTGCTCTCACCTACTAGTTCAGCTGATTTTTACTCAAGCTGGAATTTTTTATGTTAAAATTTCTTCCTTTATTGCTTTCAGGAGGCCAGATTCAAATGATTGGTCGGAGCACGATGAGGTGCCAAGGATCGAGGTATATGGCCGGGTGTTCAAGACTTGGTCGGACTGGCTGGAACAGAATGTTGATCCCGCCAAGACTTCTGTGTTCTTCATGACAATTTCTCCTCTTCACAACAGGTCAGCATATCCTGATTTCTCTCTCCTTTTCTAATCTCCATGGTTCAAAAGCAATGGCGGTTCCTTACGAACATCAATTAGTTTGGTAACCCACTGAATCTTTAATGTTGTGGACCACTGTCGGTTCTCAATAGGACACCCTACCTAGCCCTGATAAAGTGGTTTGTTTGTTGAGTCCAAATTACGTTCTAGAGAAGCAAGCTTCCTCTTGTTCCAGCCTGCAGGGCACGATGTCATTTTCCACCAGAAAACGAGCTCAGTTGGACTCGTTTGTTAGGTTTGCCCGTGATACACTAGGAACAAACTGGCCTAACTTTCTGGGTTTTATAGTCAACATGTCAAATCCTTCATTTCCCATAGTTCACAGTAGAGTAGTAAGTAGATCTTGGAATGATCCAACCTGTATGTGCATCAGGATGACAGAAAGTATGATATTGTGCTCTTACTAGTTAGGGGGTGTTTAGTTCCCAAAAACTTTTCCCAAAAACATCATATCGAATTTTTAGACATCTAAATGAAGCATTAAATATATATAAACATTAAAACTAATTACGCAATTATGGAGGAAATAGTGAGACGAATCTTTTGAGCCTAATTAGGACGTGATTAGCCATAGGTGCTACAGTAACCAACATGTGCTAATGATGGATTAATTAGACTCAAAAGATCCGTCTCGCGGTTTCCAGGTGGAATCTGAAATTTGTTTTGTAATTAGACTACGTTTAATACTTCAAATGTGTGTTTAAAGTTTTGATGTGATGTTTTTTTTAAAAAAAATTGCAAACTAAACAAGGCCTAGTACTATTGAAAGTTAGATGTTCTACAATGCTCTCTACCAGTAGTAGAATCAATCTACATCATTTATTTTTTTCTAATTCAATGGATCAGATCTATTTATACTACCACATCAACTGTTGGCAGTAGAATATTTTTTTCTACTAACACTTGGGATTCTTCTACTGACAATAACACTAGTACTATAATACTACTAGTAGAAAGTACTATAGCCAAGGCCATAGAACATACCAATGTCTGCAATCAGAATGCGTCGTGCTATGAACTTACTGGACTAACATACTCCGTTCCTCACGTTTTTCATATGCCATATTATTTCCAAATCTTAAAGAACAAGCCAACTAATTCGAAGTACATCCGTTTGGAACCAGTGACCCACAAATATTATTTCTGGTGCTGTGTGATTCTCAAAGTCTCTCTCACTCTTTTTTTTTTTTCTGGATTGTTATTTGTGAAGCACAAGGTGCCACATCATTCCATCACAACATGCACAGGCCCCATGTGAAACAGCTCTTCTTTTGTTGTTGTACCAGATGTTCCTTTCCTTCCTATATATATGAGCCAGGCCCACCAGGAAATTTGTTGGTCTCTTATGGTATATAGTTGCCTCACATAGATATATAGCCTGGCAGTGAACCCTTTGGTGATTCTTTTAGTGAGTTTTCACTATCTCTTTAAACAAAAATACTCCTGTTATTGTGGATGTGGACAAGCAGTTTAAATTTCAAATGGAACATTTGGGACAGGTATAATATAGCCTAGAGGCTGTTTTCTCCGAATTGCATATACTATTGAATCTGGCCCATTTTGACAAGACAGTTTTCAGCAAACGTGGAGTGGCGTAATGTTCGAAAATGTTATGCACCCCACGAAACTGTTCAGCAATCTCACAGCAAACTGCAATGGTGTGGATAACTAACATACTCACATATACAAACATACAAATCGACAATTCGCACTATTTAAAAAAAAAATCAGTATTGGCTTTTGCTTGAAATAGAAGTTTCTACTGTTGGCCTTTTTTAGGGAAAAAAAAGTTTTCTACTGTTAAGAATAATGATCTGCAAGGCTAATAATGCATTATAAAAATGGGCCTTTTTCTGCTTCTGAAATAAGTCTTTGTTTGATACATGTATTGGGTATTTATCATGTCATTTTTGGAAAGTTTAGTCTGTGTTCTTTCCAATTAGGTTGGTAGTTGGCACATGGCAAACGATTTGGGGGAGTGCATACTTCAACAAAACCCTGATGCTTTTACTAGGAGAATTTACAAAAAAAAAAGAGAGAGATTAATCCATGTCAATGTTTCCTGGACAAGGCAGAAAAAGAAGTTGTAGTAGTAGATTCTATGTAAAACTGTAATTCAGTAAAAAACACATGGAACTCTCATATATGTTCTTTGATGTTAAAATATGAGGTTTGTAGTAGTAGTAAGATCAGTACTGGTGGCCATTGGTTCAACATTGATGCTGTCATCACCTTTTGTGAATTTAATATGGACATGCTCTGCAGTGACCTTCATAGTCACACTCTGTTCAGATCCACTACTAAGACATTTTAAGACCACCTTGTTGTTGAAGTTAGTGTCGGTGTCAAACAATAGTAATTTTTCATCTCTATCTGATATTCTGACCCCACATCCTTTCGAACCTGAGAGAAACCAGACATCATTTGGTGCTCTAGGCTTTGATTTTATTCCACCTCATTTATACAGCTATATATTTGCAAATGATTTGACCATAATTGCTTGTAAATTATGTTGCTAATGTTGGGGCATTTACATTTTGTTTACCTTTGCATTGAACTAATCATATATGCTCTGGGATTGTGATTTATGGGTTAACATGATTGGTACATGTATTTCTTGATGCTTTGCTGAAACATTCATTCCCCTCTTGATGATATCTTGAAAACAGCCCAGAGATGTGGGGGAATCCAAATGGGGTCAGATGCGTCAAGGAAACACTTCCAGTTCTCAACTACACCGAGCCGTTGGATCTCAACCACGACATGCGGATGTACGACCTGGTAGCAAATGTTGCTAAAAACATGAAGAGAGTTCCAGTGACACTGATCGACATCACGAGGATGTCAGATTACAGGAAGGACGCCCATACAGGGTTGTATACCTTCCGGCAGGGTAAACTGTTGACGCCAAAGCAGAAGGCGGAACCAGAGAAGTATTCCGACTGCATCCATTGGTGCCTTCCTGGGGTACCAGACGTCTGGAACCAGATACTCTACACCAGGATCCTCTCCAAATCATCCCCACATCCCTCTCTCCCTCCCCAATGAGAAGCAGGGGTATGATTTTTTTTTGCCCCGCCATATATATAGGAAATGTACCATTACTATTCAATTTTGTTGCTAGTCTGATGAAAATCAAGGTAGAGAGAAAAAGGATGGGAGTGGACTGTTTACTGGTGGCATTTAAAATGTTCAATTGAATTGTAAATTACTTTTGAGGTAACCAATTGAGCAAACAGCACTGTTGTAGGCAGTTGTACTCTGGACTCTAAAATTAGCTGCCAAGACATACATACATATACAGGGGGCGCAGTGATTAATCTGAAATCATATTGTTATCTACTTGTGTTGTTGCTGATATTTTTGGTCCTTGAATATTTTTGGGCCATATGAATCTGTACAGCTCACTTTTTTTGTTACCCGTATTAATCATTTTTTCGTCACCCGTATTAATCATTTTGTCGTCGGTCCAACAGAAAATCCTGAGGCACCGTTCGCAACTGACGTAGGACGGTAAATTTTTCTTCTTTTCCCGTGCGCACGTTTCCCAAACTGCTAAATAGTATATTTTTTATAAAAATGTTTCATATAAAAGTTGTTTGAAAAAAATCAGATTAACCTATTTTTTTAAATTTGCAAAAGCTAATATTCAATTAATCATGTGCTAATGGCTTTTCCGTTTTACGTGCGCTGACTAAGCTGTTGCTTAGTCACTTTCGAACGGTGCATGAGAACAGTATAGAGACATGTCCTACCTCTGTAAGGACTGAGAAACAAAATTTCTGTGATCTAGCGTTTGTTTATTTCATTTCATAGGATTTCATGTGACTTCCACGGTTCAGATCAATGACTTCTCAGAACTGTCTGTCTTATTTATCCAAATGAATTTACTTAATTATAACCAGATGATAACATTTCTTTCTTTGGGGTCAACTAGTGGTTAATTTACTATAACACATGTACTCATTATTCCCTATATTCCAGATTAATTATGATCAAGATGCATCTTAATTTATCTAGCTATATGTGGTTCCTCATAGCATGCATGCATCTCTTTCCAGATCATACCTTGCGTCACATGGGCTTCTTTCAAACAGCTCAGCATCTTCTACACGAGATCTAAGTGCAGTGCTGCTGCTAAGTAGCAGTAGTAGTAGTACATTAGTGCTAAGTGTTAACCAAGAAGAAGAGTCCAACCGATATGTTAGGTCCACGATCAAGTCTATACAATCGAATTCTAGCCAAGTTTCGTCCGATTTAAGTATTTTTTGCAGTAGAATACCCTTGAATGTTGATTTTTTTTCCAAATTGGGACCCTAATGGTAGATGTAGTTACACATTAGAACGTACCATGTATAACATAGTAATTAATTAGTCACAACATTTGTATGGGAACAACATAAACCCAAGTAATCTTTTTAATATGAAAGATAAACAATTGATAAGTGGCCAATGGCCATGGTGAAAAAATACATCTCATGTATTAAATGAGTTATTCAACTTTTATTTATTTTTTGCATTAATTTCACTTGCCAATTGCCATATTAATGCAAATGAAATTTGTGTGAAGTGCATACAAAACACAAATTAACATTCCCAATTTTTTTTATGTTTGTCGCTAATATATTTCTCTTCATACAAGACTTTGATAGGTGGAAATAATACCATAGTAAAATTAGGACATGTTTAATTAGTTGGCAACTAACTTTGCCCAGACCTAAGCTTAGTCACATAAGGCATAAGGCCATAGTGAATAGTTTTGATTTCTCCACGACTCTAACTTGCCTAATTCTTAATCAGGTGGTCTATATGTCATTCATTTTATTTTCTTATGTAACTTTGTCCGATATTAATTTATTATTTTGTTTACCATAAAGTATGGTGAAACTGAATTTAGTTAAGTTAGTGAAGAATGTGTGACAATGTTAACTTTTAACCAAACAAACCCTTAGAAATGCAACAATAATGTTAATGGAGCTACATACATAACTATTTTCTTTGTCAAGTGATATGTCCAAATCTACTATGCAACTAAGAGAGTAATTACATTTTATCGAGCAACACTTATGACAACATTGTTTTTGAATTTTGACGCTCTTATATGCCTATGTTCTTGAAACTCCGTTGATCTATCATGACCATTGATTTTCATAATCATATTAAGGTGATGACAATTTGATGTGATTAATTTGGACCCCACTCAGTGTAGTTACTATGTTAAAGAGGTCACCGTAAGAAGGCATATATATTTTAACACCCATAGATGATATTCCAATGGTTTAGATTGTTACATTACCTGTGCAGAACACACGAGTCTGTTTTTAGACTTTCAGATTTATCAAGAGTAAAATACATGGCCGGTTCTTAAACTTGTGGCGCATGTGGCGCAGTACCACTTAGGTCTATAAATTTAAAAAATGCATGTGTAGATCCATGAACTCGTTTTAATGTCTAAAATCATAGACCTGGATGGTACATTAAAACGAGTTCATAGACCTGGATGGTACATTAAAATAAGTTCATAGACCTGGATGATATATTAAAACAAGTTCATGGACCTAGACGTATATTTTCTAAGTTCATAGACCTAAGTGGTACTGCGCCATAAGTTTAAGGACCGGCCATATACTTTACTTATTTATCAAAACTTAGTGAGACATCCTGCACATTACAATTTTGCAATTGAACTAGACATATGATGCAACAATGATGTACATGATGCCATCTAGTTAGCTTGTCATCTTTATGTTAGCAAGAATGTGTTTGTGTTGAATGAAAACAAATGTTATGTAGTGTCATAAACGATGCGATTTTAAATAATAATATTTTAAATAATTTATTTAAACTTATAACAGTTAATTTACTCCTTTGTATCATAAAATAATTATTATAAATTATTCCGCTATTCAGCGATTATCCACTGCTATACGAAAGGACACACGTGACATAAATGTGGAGCGTAGGTGCTTTGTGAATAAGAATGAAAATAAGTGAAAGGTGGAGGGGTAATAAAGAAAAGGGAAGGCAGAGTGAGTTGAGGTTGAGGCAAAGGCAGCAGCAAGGCAGAGCACCCACTAAAATCGGGCAGGAGGAGGAACCAACGCCTTCTTCTTCTTCTTCAGATCAGATCTCTCTCTCTCCATCCACCCGGTCGCCGCCGCCGCCGCCGCCGCCGCCGCCGCCGCCGTCTCCCTCCCTTCCCTTCCCTTTGGATCTCACGCCGTTGCCGTCGTCGGTCGCGATGGCGGCGGCCAACGCCCCCATCGCCATGCGCGAGGCCCTCACGGTACGTACCATCATCTCCGAGCGAGATCCCCCGCCTTCTCCTAAGACTGACACACAGAGAGAGAAGAACCAAACTAAGTAATGATGGATCTCTTGGGTTGCAGCTGAGCAGCCTGGGGATCGCGCCCCAGTTCGTCACCTTCACCCACGTCACCATGGAGTCCGACAAGTACATCTGCGTCCGCGAGACCTCGCCGCAGAACAGCGTCGTCATCATCGACATGGCCATGCCCAACCAGCCCCTCCGCAGGCCCATCACCGCCGACTCCGCCCTCATGAACCCCAACACCCGCATCCTCGCCCTCAAAGGTATCACTCAGATCTACCACCTGCGATCTACTCTTCTCTTTCTACTACTATGCCACCACCACTTGCTTAATTCAACTTTACATTGGGATCTCACTTTCTTTTTTCCGATCCTACCATACCTGCAAACCTAGTGCTCAATTTGTCACAAATGCCTATGCTAATAGTTCTGCACACATGTATAATTTCCAGTAATCACATTCTTAAGGACGAGCAAATTAGTTTTGTGATCTGCTATCTGAAAATTAACAATTCATTTCAATCGACAGTGCATTTTTTTTTACAACTTCAACAATACTTGCTCTGTGCTAAACCAGCATCACACTATGTAATCGTGTATAGGAGTAGCTAGTTACTGTTTGTCCAGTGAGATCAGAGTTTCCATGCCCTTGCTAGTGGCTAGGATTCTACTACCATTTCTATTGTTGCTGATATTTGCTAACCATAGCCACAACGTGGTCTCTCATAAGGCTGTAAGTTAAGCTTAGTTTGAACCTTGTGTTGGGCTTAGATGGAAAATCTCTTATATGCAGGCTCATTCTATGCTGTTCTTCCCATCAAATTTATGACTTGCAGATCATCTGGTCCTGCAGTTGATGTTTGTAATATATGGCCTGTCCAGGCAGTTGTTCACTCATTATAGTGTTTAATGCCATTGTGATGATTTGGTCACGATACGTGATTTTGCATGTGGACTGTTAGGTTGCTTCAAACTGGATACATAACCAGCAAGAAACTATTATAATTCTGCAATCACTAGAGTTTGTCTGACGTTCACCATTTAACTAGTTTATACATTGACAGCATGGTGTCTGGCTAGCTTAATAGTTGATTATGTAGAAGTATATTGAAGTACAGAATGATGTATTGTTACTTTTTCAACTTTTCCAGTTTAACCTTTTCTTTTATGTTGCTGGACTTTGCAGCTCAAATACCTGGAACAACACAGGACCACCTGCAAATCTTCAATATTGAGGCTAAAACAAAAATTAAGTCCCACCAGATGCCTGAGCAGGTAAAAGTTTCAAAGCTTTGCCAAAGTATGTGGGAGCATTTTTGTTTAAGTGGTATCCTATAATCTTACTTGACATATTTTTTCTATTTACAATCACAGGTTGTGTTTTGGAAATGGATCACCCCAAAGTTGCTGGGTTTGGTAACACAAACATCAGTCTATCATTGGTCAATTGAGGGTACTGTTCTGAACTTTTGTCCAATTATTATTTCCTGCTTTGCACTATTTGGATCATATCCATAAAAATCAATCAATTGTTTCATGTATTTGTTGTAATACAGGAGATTCTGAACCAACCAAGATGTTCGATAGGACAGCTAATTTGGCCAACAATCAGATTATCAACTATCGATGTGACCCATCTGAGAAGTGGCTTGTGCTTATTGGAATCGCACCTGGTGCTCCAGAGGTATGCTTGTTACTAAGTGCCACTATAACAGGCTGCAATGGTGTTTTTATAATTCAACATGGTGTACATATGAAAATCCATTGTGCTTCCCTTCTAATGCTTATTCTGCGCCTTTGTGGTTCTGGGCATTGTGTAAAAGAGTACACATGCATTTCCGCAAAGTTGTAAGAAATATGCTACACCAAACTACCAGAGCAGTTCTTAAAAGTTTATTATGTGATGCTTTGTTTTATGCCAACCTAACATTGACATGCTATCCTTTTCACCTATCAGAGGCCACAACTGGTGAAAGGAAATATGCAACTTTTTTCCGTGGAGCAGCAGCGCAGTCAAGCGCTTGAAGCCCATGCAGCATCCTTTGCAACATTTAAGGTACTGTCCAGTTATATTTGTGCTGGATATATTTTTTTGTTGTTCTAGCATTTGCCAATTTCTCCTCTTTTTTACCCTCCACAGGTTGTGGGCAATGAGAATCCTTCAACTCTCATCTGCTTTGCCTCAAAGACAACTAATGCTGGGCAAATCACTTCTAAGTTGCATGTTATTGAATTGGGTGCCCAACCAGGTTTGTGTTTGGGAGTTTCAAGATTTGTTTTTGTTGTTTCTATATTCAAGTTTCTAGCAACGTAAACTTGAAATAAACAGAATGCCTTTTATCAAAAATACATATTCCATTTAGTGTACCCAGTGCTCTTCTGCAAATTAGCAGAATATATATTCCACCCTATTTCTCTCCTTGTATGCCATTAGCAGCGAATATATATTCGTAGATAATTCATTCCTCTGTTCACTCCTTGTCAATAATTTATTTCAGGGAAACCAGGGTTTTCCAAGAAGCAAGCCGATCTCTTTTTCCCCCCAGATTTTCAGGATGATTTTCCTGTAGCCATGCAGGTGAATGTCTTGCACTCCAAAGGAAGTATACCCTGTTAGATATCACACATTGATCTAATTTTTATTTTATCTTTTGTCGAGTACAGATATCTCAGAAGTATGGCCTTATCTATGTAATTACAAAGCTTGGCCTTTTGTTTGTATATGACTTGGAAACAGCTGCAGCAGTCTATAGAAATAGAATTAGCCCAGATCCTATATTCTTGACAGCAGAGTCTTCTACAACTGGTGGCTTTTATGCCATCAATAGGAGAGGACAGGTTTTACATGCCACAGTTAATGATGCAACCATCGTGCCTTTTGTCAGCAGTCAAGTATGATTTCCTGCTCTTAAATTAATTGGTTTATGCGTATACTATTATGCCTTCTTAGCACATTTTGTTTCATGCAGTTAAATAACCTTGAGTTAGCTGTAAATCTAGCCAAAAGAGCTAATCTTCCTGGGGCAGAGAACCTAGTAAGTTCCATTACCTCTATGCTTTTGTGGATAATGTTGGTACAATTGCAATTTACTTGCTTGTTACCTATGCTTGTATTATCATTGGCATATATTTTCCTGCAAGATTTGATAGTGAGTTTAATATTTTGTTTTGCAGGTTGTGCAAAGGTTTCAGGAACTGTTTGCGCAAACGAAATACAAGGAAGCAGCTGAGTTGGCTGCAGAATCTCCCCAAGGTCTTCTTCGAACTCCTGAGACTGTTGCAAAATTTCAGGTGCATTTCTGCTCTTGATTACAGAGCTATCAATACTTATTTACCTCCTTTTTACAGCTATTTTTCACATTACGTATAGTTCGAGCTATTATGTGAATTGCTGGATTATGCAGCATTTTACCATGCAGGCACTAGAGTACAGATTCTTATGACTCTTATAATAACAGTTTCAGCAATTTGACTACTGTGCTGATTTATTGATGAAATCATTGGTTTTGTAAATAAAAAACATGTTCCTTTTATTTTACTGCATAATGGAAACACCTGTTAACTACTTACTATTACTTTCCAGAGGTTTAATTGTGTAAATGCTAAAATTATAGCAAACATATTACCATTATTATTTTCATTTACTTTCTTTTTGTTGGGGCTATACAACTAATCTTATGTATAGGCTCTTATGCTTGACTTAATGTTTTTTTCCCTATGCCTTAAATGCAGAGTGTTCCTGTTCAAGCTGGGCAAACACCTCCACTCTTGCAGTACTTTGGCACATTGCTAACTCGGGGGAAGCTCAATGCTTACGAGTCTCTTGAGCTATCTCGACTTGTTGTCAATCAGAACAAAAAGAATCTTTTGGAAAACTGGTTGGCTGAAGACAAACTGGAGTGTAGCGAAGAACTAGGAGATCTTGTCAAGGTGAAATTGGTGTCATACTGTTGACTGCAAATATCCATTATGCCTTTATCATTTGTCTTGCACTTTGTCCTGTTTGATTCCAAGGATTGTGCATTAACCAGTACCTGTACTCTTTGGTGTAGACTGTGGACAATGATCTTGCTCTGAAAATATTCATAAAGGCTAGGGCAACCCCTAAAGTAGTTGCTGCTTTTGCTGAAAGAAGGGAATTTGACAAGATCCTTATATATTCAAAGCAGGTATATTTCTTCAGTGTTGATGAATTATCATTTTCAGCTGTTAAGAGTTCTGCTTTGATGTATACTGGTGTCCTAATACATTTTCTGTTTCCAGGTTGGATACACCCCTGATTACCTCTTCCTCCTCCAGACCATTTTACGTACAGATCCACAGGTAATGATATTGGTTAAGCTAAATAGCACCATGATGTATACTTGGTTGTGGTAATGTCTGATTTGCGTGTTTGCAAAATTAATTTCATACTGCATATCCTTTTACCAGGGAGCTGTCAACTTTGCGCTCATGATGTCACAAATGGAGGGGGGCTGTCCAGTTGATTACAATACTATAACTGATCTCTTCCTTCAGGTATCCTTTTTTTTCCATTTCAATGCATAGTGAGTTTGTAATGTTCCTTTGCTTTTTACCATGAAATTCAGTTGTCTTGCCTTACATGTCCTTTTGTTAACAGAGGAACATGATACGTGAGGCAACGGCTTTCCTGCTTGATGTTTTAAAGCCAAACTTGCCAGAACATGCTTTTCTTCAAACTAAGGTTTGCAGTTTCTTCCTGATAGGTTTACCCTTTGACCTTTACATGCTGTGTTATTCAGTAGCTTCTGTTTAAATTCATCGTAGGTTTTGGAGATCAACTTGGTGACTTACCCAAATGTTGCTGATGCCATCCTTGCTAATGGTATGTTCAGTCATTATGATCGCCCACGTGTTGCTCAGCTTTGTGAAAAGGCTGGCTTGTACTTGCGAGCTCTCCAGGTCAGTACCCTTCCATTGTTTTTGTTGCCCTATTTTCTTTGCCTATCGGTTTAATTAACATTATACTGTGGTGCAGCATTACACAGAATTACCAGATATAAAGCGTGTCATGGTGAATACCCATGCCATTGAGCCACAGGTTTGTTCTCTGAAGTTGTGCTTTGTTGTCTGTCTACTACTGGTTGGGTTGGTCCATTAACACCATCATTGAACAGGCACTTGTCGAGTTCTTTGGCACCCTTTCAAGAGAATGGGCATTGGAGTGCATGAAGGACCTTCTGCTGGTCAATCTAAGAGGAAATCTTCAAATTGTTGTACAGGTACTGGCTGTGTTTAGTTTTAACCTTCTTTCTTTTGGGCATTTCTTTCATTGTTGGTACTGATAATTACCGTAACATTTGTTGCATCTGCAGGCTGCCAAAGAATACTCTGAGCAGCTAGGGGTTGACGCTTGCATAAAACTGTTTGAGCAATTCAAATCTTACGAGGGCCTTTACTTTTTCTTGGGAGCTTATTTGAGTTCCAGGTAGTTACTCCTGATGTTGATTTATTTGAACTAACTTTATTCTTAAGATAGCACACCTTAATATCATTGTTTACATTCAACAGTGAGGATCCAGATATTCATTTCAAATACATAGAAGCAGCTGCTAGGACTGGACAGATCAAAGAAGTTGAACGTGTAACCAGAGAGTCCAACTTTTATGATGCGGAAAAGACAAAGAACTTTTTGATGGAAGCAAAGCTGCCTGATGCCCGCCCGCTGATTAATGTCTGCGATCGCTTTGGATTTGTTCCAGATTTGACCCACTATCTATATACAAATAATATGCTTCGGTACATTGAAGGATATGTACAGAAAGTATGCAACTCTTGAAATTCAGTGTTATGTGAGTATCACCATTCTCATGGGATATTTAAATGATTATTTCCTATATACTATTTTGTAGGTGAACCCTGGAAACGCTCCGTTAGTTGTTGGACAACTACTTGATGATGAGTGCCCAGAAGATTTCATTAAGGGTTTGATTCTGTCTGTCCGTTCTCTCCTTCCTGTTGAGCCACTTGTTGATGAATGCGAGAAGAGGTCTGATTCTTTCTCTTATTATGTATTCCCCAGTCAGCTTAGGGACATGTACACACATAAACATGCTTTTCCCTCCCTTCTGCTGACCTCATCTTTTATATTTTATTCAGGAACCGCCTACGGCTGCTGACACAATTTCTGGAGCACTTGGTGAGCGAGGGTAGCCAAGATGTCCATGTGCACAATGCCCTTGGAAAAATCATCATTGACAGCAACAACAATCCTGAGCACTTCCTTACGACCAATCCATTTTACGACTCCCGTGTAGTTGGTAAATACTGTGAAAAGCGGGATCCTACCCTTGCTGTTGTTGCTTACAGACGTGGACAGTGCGATGATGAACTTATTAATGTCACCAATAAAAACTCACTGTTCAAGTTGCAAGCTCGGTATGCGAATTGTTTTTATCTTCATATCTTTTAATTTTATTTGTCCTGAATCTTTAAATTCCATTATTGGTGATTGCTTACATATGAAATAAATTGATTTGAACTACCAGGTATGTGGTTGAAAGAATGGATGGTGATCTGTGGGATAAAGTTCTACAGCCTGAAAATGAATATAGAAGGCAACTCATTGACCAAGTGGTTTCTACGGCATTGCCTGAAAGCAAGAGCCCTGAGCAAGTGTCTGCTGCTGTTAAGGCTTTCATGACAGCTGACCTCCCTCACGAACTAATTGAGCTTCTTGAAAAGATTGTCCTACAGAATTCTGCATTCAGTGGAAACTTCAATCTGCAGAACCTGCTCATCTTGACAGCCATCAAGGCTGACCCATCCAGGGTCATGGACTATGTCAACAGGCTGGACAACTTTGATGGGCCTGCTGTTGGAGAAGTAGCTGTTGAAGCACAGCTGTTTGAGGAGGCATTTGCCATCTTCAGGAAGTTTAACTTAAATGTGCAGGCTGTCAATGTTCTCTTGGATAATATCCGAAGCATAGAAAGAGCTGAAGAGTTTGCATTCCGTGTTGAAGAAGATGCTGTTTGGACCCAGGTTGCCAAGGCCCAGTTGCGTGAAGGTTTGGTTAGTGAAGCAATTGAGTCCTTCATTCGTGCAGATGATGCAACACATTTCCTTGACGTCATCCGTGCTGCCGAGGAAGCTAATGTATATGATGATTTAGTTAAGTACTTGCTTATGGTAAGGCAGAAGGCAAGGGAGCCCAAAGTTGATGGAGAACTCATCTTTGCATATGCTAAGACTGATAGGCTCAGTGATATTGAAGAATTCATTCTTATGCCAAATGTTGCCAATCTTCAAAATGTTGGTGATCGGCTGTATGATGAAGAACTATATGAAGCAGCAAAGATCATCTATGCCTTCATCTCAAACTGGGCAAAGCTGGCTGTCACCCTTGTTAAGCTGAAGCAGTTCCAAGGTGCTGTGGATGCTGCACGCAAGGCTAACAGTGCTAAAACATGGAAGGAAGTCTGCTTTGCTTGTGTTGATGCTGAGGAATTCCGTCTAGCACAAATATGTGGTCTCAATATTATTGTTCAGGTATATTTACTGGAACATTGTTAGAGCTAAAACATATTTCATTACAACTCTTTTTGTATCTAGTTTTTTCTGATGCCCTTTTTATAGGTTGATGACTTGGAGGAAGTAAGTGAATACTACCAGAACAGAGGATGTTTCAATGAACTTATTTCTCTCATGGAAAGTGGACTAGGACTGGAACGTGCACACATGGGCATCTTCACAGAATTGGGAGTCCTCTATGCTAGATATCGCCCTGAGAAGCTCATGGAACACATCAAACTTTTCTCTACCCGTCTCAACATCCCTAAGCTTATCCGTGCTTGTGATGAACAGCAACATTGGAAAGAGCTTACCTACCTATACATTCAGTATGATGAATTTGACAATGCTGCCACCACTATTATGAACCATTCTCCAGATGCATGGGATCATATGCAATTTAAGGATGTTGCTGTTAAAGTTGCAAATGTTGAGCTATACTACAAGGCAGTGCACTTCTATTTGCAAGAGCATCCTGATCTCATCAATGACCTTCTCAATGTGCTTGCGCTTCGTTTGGATCACACAAGAGTCGTGGACATTATGCGCAAGGTTTGTATCTTGATTTTAAAACTTCTAGTCGCTATGGCAGGGCTTTCTATTGATCTATAAAGCTTCCATTCCATAATAAAATATCAAACTGTTATATTGTTCTTTGTACAGGCTGGTCAGTTGCATCTTGTGAAACCATACATGGTTGCAGTTCAGAGCAACAATGTCTCTGCTGTGAATGAAGCTTTGAATGAGCTTTATGTTGAAGAGGAGGATTATGAGAGACTCCGTGAATCGGTTGATCTGCATGATAGCTTTGATCAGATAGGTCTTGCCCAGAAGGTAAAACCAGTAGATGAATGTACCATGTATCATTAGGTTATTTCTTTTTTTTTCCTGAATAACCATTGACTGGAATGCCTTGTTCAGCTTGAGAAGCATGAATTGCTTGAGATGAGGAGGATTGCTGCCTACATTTACAAGAAGGCTGGCAGATGGAAGCAGTCTATTGCCCTATCAAAGAAAGACAACATGTACAAGGATTGCATGGAAACATGCTCACAATCTGGTGACCGCGAGCTGTCAGAAGACTTGCTTGTGTATTTCATTGAGCAGGTTTGATTAAGATCCATTCTTTCTATTTTGTTTGTGAATAGAATATTTTGTATGCAGCATGCTGCATGAATCTGTGATTCCATCTTTTCTAGATATGTGCAAGTCATGCTTTCTATTGCTGGTTTTAGTGGCATAATTTCCTATTCTAAGATTTCTAAGAATTAGCTGTGTTGAGTGTGTGTGGCAATATGCATCCAGAAATCCAGTTTCTATAGGCAGCATGGCATCTAAAAATAGATAAGGAATATTCCAATTGCATGGAACACCAGCAACAGCAAGCTCACCCGATTTGTATTATTTAGGCAAAAGCATTAGTGATCTGTGTTGTTGCATTTTGATGAATAACATTTATATGTGTATTGCAGGGAAAGAAAGAGTGTTTTGCTTCTTGCCTATTTATTTGTTATGACCTGATTCGCGCGGATGTTGCTCTTGAGCTTGCATGGATGAACAACATGGTGGACTTTGCATTCCCCTATCTATTACAGGTATCTTTCATTTCATATGTTTGGTACTGTTCACTTCTGTACAGTTTGCCTTAACAGAAAATCTTGCTTCGTGTGCAGTTCATTCGTGAGTACACAAACAAGGTTGATGAGTTAGTAAAGGACAGGATTGAGTCACAGAATGAAGTAAAGGCTAAAGAGAAGGAAGAAAAGGAACTTGTTGCTCAGCAGGTAATCAATATAATTTGTTCTTCTTTTGGTTATCATTCTGTTATTCTTTCGTAACCAGCATGACAAGCGGTATTCTTTGGCCAGAACATGTACGCCCAACTGCTTCCTCTTGCCCTGCCTGCTCCACCTGGTATGGGCGTTCCTCCACCTCCAATGGGTGGAATGGGCATGCCTCCGATGGGCGGAATGGGGATGCCTCCGATGGGTCCTGGACCTATGCCAGCATACGGGATGCCACCGATGGGAAGCTACTGAGTTATCCACTTGTGAAGAGAGTTCGTTTAGATGATAAGCATTTCAATTTACACAGAAGTGATACTGGAGGCATCTTTCAAGCTGTAGATGTGTTATTGGTTGTTTCAACTGATTCTTTTGGTACCAGGACAATTTTGGCGAGTGAAATATCTAGCCAGGTCGAGTTAATTATATGTTATTACCATGGGATAGGATGAGGATGATGGTTAGGTTGAGCGGGAGCTACAACGCCGGTACCATTATTTGTATAGGTTGTGTGATAAAAGCTTGTAGACATTTTGCATGTACACTTTGCCGTAGTCACCAGTGGTTGGCGTTGGCAGCCATAAACAGGAACACCATTATCTGTCTGTATGTTACTTGTTTACGTTCTCATGTCATGTCCAGCTGTTTGAATTTTGTACCTGGAATGTTTTTGTTGGACAACACGGAGTATTTGAATATTTTGCTCTTGCCATTGACTTGTGCATTATTATATTTATGGTATATGTATGGGCTTTTCTTATATATGGTAAATAAATGTACAGTGCAGCCCCTGGTTAGTGTGGAGCTGCACGGTGCACAAGTTGAGTGGTGTTTAGATTGAAAATTTTTTTGGGAGAAGTGTCACATCAAATGTTTGACCGGATTTTGATTTGACTGGATATCGGAAGGGTTTTTTGGATATAAATGAAAAAAACGAATTTCATGGTTAGCCTAGAAATCGCGAGACGAATCTTTTGAGTCTAATTAATCCGTTATTAACATATGTTGGTTACTGTAGCACTTATGGTTAATTATGGACTAATTAGGCTTAAAAGATTTGTCTCGAGATTTCTTTTATAACTGTGCAATTAGTTTTTTGTTCATCTATATTTAATGTTTTATTTAGGTGTCCAAAAATTCGATGTGATGTTTTTGGAAAAAAAAAATTTTGGAAACTAAGCTAGGCCTGAGATTTCCGGATTGCACTGTTGCAGTCTTCACCTGATAATGAATGAGAAGGCAGGGTGTCGCATTTGTAGCTGCGAGGAAAGAAGATGAAACTTTCGTCGAAGTTTGCGAGGAAAGACTTTTAATTCGTTTATTCTAGAATCAGGGAAAAACATAGGCAACCACCGTCTGAAAAGGCAACAAGTTGAAAAGCTGCCAGGCCTATTCGTATTTGATATGTGTTTATACGCATCAAGATTGACGTATGATATATAATACTACGACTCGACTCGTATTTAGCTTGTGCTATGATATAAATCGACAAGTCTGACTTGTATACGGATGGAAAACCTGCTGGTTTGTTCGCCAAGGTCACATGTATATATGCCAACAGTATACTTGTAGTAGGGCGAATCAATCGATCGACCTCTGGAAATGGATTGAACGAAAACGGACTCTCTCTCATCACATATGGTCACGCAAATGAGAAACCCATTTGATAATCTTTACATACGCAGACAGTAAGTAAGTAAGTAGTTTTTAATTAATTGACAACAATGAAAGAACAAATGCAGTCTATGCCATGAGCATCATGACCCTGAACTCATCGAAGGAGAGGACGCCGTCGCCGTCGAGGTCGAACCGGCAGATCATGGCCCTGCAGTCCTCCACCCTCAGCTGCTGATGCTGCCACCCCAGCCGCCTCAGCGTCCGCCGCAGGCTCGCCGGCGTGATCACCGTCGTCTCCTCCGCCGCGTACATGTCGAACGCCTCCCTCAGGCACCTCATCCTCATCTCTTCTTCCTCCGGCTGGCCAACAAGCCCCAGGAACTCGTTGTGGTCCAACAGCCCGTCGCCGTCGGTGTCTGCCATTGTAAGGATCGCCACGGCCTCCTCCTCGGAGACGTCCTCGCCGAGAGCCGCCGCCATGCAGCCGCGCAGCTCGGCCGCGGACACCTTACCGTCGCCGTCCTTGTCGAAGGCCGAGAAGACGGACGAGGACGAGGACGCTGTGGATGCCATGGCTGCCCAGACGAGCCTTGCAGGTATCTTGTCTGA
Source organism: Oryza brachyantha (assembly GCF_000231095.2). Lineage (NCBI taxonomy): Eukaryota > Viridiplantae > Streptophyta > Magnoliopsida > Poales > Poaceae > Oryza > Oryza brachyantha. Next base: position 218,088 of record NC_023174.2, read on the forward strand.
TCGATCGCTATGTATTATGGAGTATATATATATATATATACACAAGGCAATGAAGGAAGGCATGGTCCATGGATGGATGCAGGAGGTAGCAAGCAGAGCCGTTGATGATAGATCACATCTAGCACGTCCACAACGAAATGCCACCTCAATTTTGTTTTAGTTTCCTAGTAATTGCACCACATATGCATTATTAATTATTGCCGTGTCTAAATCTCTACGCTACTGAATTTGAGAATACAGGACCTGCGGGCAAAATGATCAATTTCAAATGTGGGCTCGTTTTGAGTTATCTAGTCCGTTCTGGACCATTCTACCCTCTCGCATGCATGCATCATTAAACCGCGTGAGCTGCCTGCCGTCTCCTCTCCTCTTCCCTGCGCGCTGCCCACTTGTGAAACCAAGAGTGGTTTTGATTAATTGTGATGGAAAATTGGTAAGTGTGAGAGAAGCGTGTGTATTGACTAACGAGGGTCAGGTCACAAAATCTGTGCCCACAAAACGATGGTTCGGATTGTTTGTGTGCAGGTGCTTGGGGTCAACCTTTGTCAACGACAGACCGGGATCAAACTCAGGGGGAGTTGGGGTCTAGCACGGTCGAGGGCGTCAGGTGACAAGGTGGGACACAAGAGCATACACAAAAACGAACGTCGTGTGGACGCATTGGATATTCGCGAAGAAAATAGAAAAGGAGAAGGAGTATGTACATGGATGCATGCATGCACAAGTGTATATGGCTGCATGCATACCTACGTGCAAAGAATGGAAGGCTAGCTAGCTGGTTGGTGCAAGGCATGGCTGGCTTGGATTGCATGGTCTAACGTGCATGGCCTGGTCAACATGCATGCATGTACCGGTGCTAGCTAGCTTTTGGGCGGATGGCAAGCAATCGGCAGAGAAGTCGGAAGTGCGAGTGCACGCATGCGTTTTTGCTCACGGGAGGAAGCGGCGTCGACCGTTCGGTCCATGGAGGAAGCGTCACTGGCAGGCGGGCCTAGCGAGGCATCAGGACGCGCGTGGTGTGACCGCGAGCGTTGTGCTCGACCGCTGACGAGCGGGCCCAGGCCGCAGGTGCGTGCGTGTTTGGCTTCAGGTGGGAGGAGCTCTCCCGCACGGGACACGCGGCCTATTCTGCTTCGGCGCTCGCGAGCGTTCCAAACGGAGGGCGACGCGTGGCAGGATTGCTCTCCCGTGCGCGCGGGCTGGAGGCAGCTGGAGGCTAGATCTTCTACGGTTCAACGGATCAAGATGTGGCGAGCTACGTGGTGCATTCTGGAGCGCTGATTCTCAGTCCGACGGCTGTGAAGACTTAGAGTAGCCGCCAAGTTTTGGGGGTATTTTGGTCTTTTTCCAATGGAGGATCAGCCCTATAAATAGGGGTGAAATGGTTGCTTGAGTTAGTAACTTGGCAATGGAATGAAAAATGTTTTTCGAGAGTGGTTTGTTACTCTAGCTTGTGTTGGCTAGATGTGACAATAACTCTCATGAATTGTTATTGTTAAGCTTGTGAACCAAGCTTTGTGAAATTTGAAGTTTACTTGTGAAATGAAATTGTATTTACCGCATTTAAATTTTACGCTTTTCGCATTTAAATTCCTGTCAATATTTCCTGCTCTGTTTTATTTTTGATATCTCCATTCCTGTCCTTCTATTTTCACGGAGATATTTTTGGAGTTTTGCGATCGAGTTGGAATTTTGTTCTTTGCGGGGATAGTTACGATTTAGCTATATTCACCCCCCCTCTATAGCCAAATCCGATCTCACAATTGGTATCAGAGCTCGGTTATAGTTCGCTGTAACTTAACCGTGGCAACGAACTGTACTTAGGCTATGGAGAAGTACTCAACGAAGCCGTTCGTTTTCGATGGTGGCTCAGATTTTATGTTATGGAAGGCTCGAATGGAATCTTACCTCCAGGGGTTAGGCTTGAAGGAATGGCAAAGTGTTACCGCTGCCTACCAAATACCCGAGGATACCTCAAGTCTCACGGCAGACGCCGTTGCAAAATGGGAGGCAAATTATCGAGCTCGAAATGCACTTCTTGCTGGGTTAGGGTCTGGGGAGTTCAGCAGATTGAACCACCTCAAGACTGCTAACGAAATCTGGAAAAATCTATGCTCCTTCCATGAAGGAAGCAAGGAGATTAAATTGGTTCGTCAAAACCAATTCCAGAGGGAATACCAGCGATTTGAGATGAACCCTGGAGAATCTAGGGATGAGTACTTTAAGAGATTTGAGAAAATTATTTCAAACATGAGGTCAGTCGGTCTTGAGCTTGAAGAAAATGCAAAGGCTCGACACCTCCTCAACAATCTCGATCTTGGACTTTGGGCTATGAAAGTTACATCCATCACAGAAAGTGCACCTTTGAGTTCTCTCACCGTGGAAATGCTTTACTCTAAGCTAAAAACCCATGAGATGGAAATTTTCCATCGCAAAGGGCAAAAGCACTCGATGGCACTTGTAGCTGAGCCCTCTTCTAGCGCTTGTGCTAATGAAACTGCTTTGGTGTGTGGCGGTATCTCCCTTGCTGCATTACACTCCATCTCTGATGAACAGTTTGAAAAATTTCCTGAAGATGATTTGGCTCTTTTTGCTAAGAAATTTACTAGGGCTTACAACAATGTGAGAGAGAGAAAAAGAGTTAAATCCACAAAATCATTTACATGCTTTGAGTGTGGAGAACCAAATCACATTCGTGCTAATTGTCCAAAACTGAAGAAGAAAGGTGAGAATATGTCCAAACGGCCTGAGGGCCGAGCACGTGGGAGCCGGAAGGAAGGATTGCGGAAGGTGATCCACAAGGTACTTGCCGCACTCGAGGAGGTGCAGCTCAGCGACGTCGACTCAGACTCCGACAACGATCGTGACAAGGCCAAGAAGGACAAGGAGCTCGCCGGCATGTGCTGCTACACCGACGACTACCTCATCGACATGTGTCTCATGGCACTTGAGAACATGGATGACTCAACCAAGCATTCTAAGGTACGACCCTATGATGCCCTCTCCCTCGATGATTCTGAAAATGATATGAATGAATTGTCTTGTGATGAGAATTATTCGAGTGATGACTTTGATGAGGATGGCATTAGTAGAGAAAGAATGGCTAGGTTGATGACTACTCTCATTGAAAAATACAAGCTATGTGGTACTAAAATTGTGAAACTAAAATCTGAAAAAGATGATATGTTAGTAGAAATTGCTAGGCTTCGATCCATGATACCTGAAGATGATGAGTGTTCTTCTTGCAAAACCTATCTTGCTGAAATTGCTCTTCTCAAGTCTAGAAATGATTTTTGTGCTTTAGGAGCTGGGATAACTGCTAGTGCTAAAAATGCTTGCTCAAAATGCTATGAATTGAAACTCGATATTGGTTTGCTTGAAATCGAGCTAAAAGAAGTGAAAGAAATGCTTGATCATGATAAGTCTAGGAATTTTGAAATTTGTCAAAATCTTGCTAGTGAGAATGATGAACTTAAAAAGAAATTTGGTTTACTTAAGATTAGGAACAATTTGTTAGAGCTCATGACAACTAAAACTTCTGTTGAAACTTGTTGCTCAAACTGTGCTATTTTAGAAGCTGAGCTAAAAGACATTAAGAGTGCTGTTGAGTCTCATGCTTCTTGTGCTTCTTGCATCTCTCTTAGACAAGATCTTGGTTCTGTTAAGAAAGAATGTGCTAAAAAGGAGGAGCAGGTAGCCATTCTAGAGCATGATCTTGTAGCTGCTAAGAAAGAGTGTGTCAGGAAAGATGAGTCCCTAGGTATCCTAGAGAGAGAGAAAATCTACTTGCAGCAATCTTTAGAAAAATTTGCCCAGGGAAAGAAAAAGCTCAATATGATCCTAGACCAATCCAAGGTGAGCAAGTTCAACCAAGGTATAGGTTATGATTTTGCTGAGTCTTTGAGGATAGGTGGACATGAGATTCTTGGCTTTCAGGATGGTGTTATAGAGTTAGCTAAAAAATCTACTGTTTTTAAGTCAGCTGGCTTCTTAGATAGCTCTAGCTCTAGTATACCCAAGTCTGTAGAAGTTGAAAAAGAACTTAAGCCTATCTCTCTAGAATCAGCAGAGTCTAAACCTAAGGAGCCAACGCTAGAACAACTCAAGAAAAATCCCATACCTACCAAGATACACAAGTCTGTAGAGAAAACCAAATATGAATGCACCTTTTGCAATAAGTCTGGTCATTTGGTTGGGTTCTGCTTTAGAAAGGCCAAGAAGGAGCGACAAAAGCGTCTTAGGACTTTGAGAGCCCTGCATAGTCAGTCTAGAGTCCCTAAGAGGTTTGAGTGCGCTTGTCATTGTCGTTCAAGTGGTGTATCTCGTTTTCCTCGCCGAGATATGCACCCTCGGCATGACTTGGCGGGGTTGGGGCAGAACAGGTGGGATCAGCATGTGCGTAAAATTTTGGTGAACTCTAACAGTGCCTCTACCCCTCGAGTGAATCAGTACTGGATTCCTAGGTCCCTTCTCACTAACCCCAGTACTGATTTCTCGAGGTCTGATTTTTCTTTGCATTAGGTCCTTCAAGGTGGGAGAAGTAACTCTTGGCTTGTAGATTCTAGATGTTCTCGTCACATGACAGGTGATGCCAAATGTTTTACTTCTCTCACTCGCGCATCCGGTGATGAGACGATCACTTTTGGGGATGCAAGCTATGGATCTGTGATAGGCAAGGGAACAATCAAAGTAAATGAAAAATTCACACTGAATGATGTGGCTTTGGTAAGCAAACTCAAATACAATCTGCTTTCTGTTTCTCAGCTCTGTGATGTTGATCTAGAAGTCAGTTTCAAAAAGAATGATTCTAAAGTGCTGGATTCTTGTGGGTCTCGTGTCTTTGAGATTTCTCGAGTCGGCCGAGTTTATTTTGCTGATTTTGATCACTCTTTTGGTCCTTCTCGATGTCTCATTGCATCTAGCTCTTCTGATCTATTTTTCTGGCACCGACGACTTGGACACATTGGTTTTGATCACTTGTCTCGTTTGAGTGGCATGGATTTGATTCGTGGTTTGCCAAAACTGAAAGCTTCCAAGGATTTGGTATGTGCTCCCTGTCGTCATGGAAAAATGACTGCTACTTCACATCCATCAGTGACTTGGGTCATGACAGATGGACCCAGACAGCTGCTTCACATGGATACAGTTGGTCCTGCTCGGGTTCAGTCAGTGGGTGGGAAGTGGTATGTTCTTGTCATTGTGGATGACTACTCTAGATACTCTTGGGTCTTTTTCTTGGAATCAAAGAGTAAAACTTTTGGCTTCTTTCGTGATCTTACTCGTCGCTTGGCCATTGAATTTCCTGGAGCCCTAAAAGCAATTCGCAGTGACAATGGGTCGGAATTCAAGAATGATACTTTTGAAACCTTCTGTGATTCTTCTGGTATTGAGCATCAATTTTCGTCGCCATATGTTCCACAACAGAATGGTGTGGTTGAGAGAAAGAACCGCACACTTGTGGAAATGGCGCGTACCATGCTCGATGAGTACTCTACTCCAAGAAGGTTTTGGACCGAAGCAATTTCGGCTGCTTGCTTTATTTCAAATCGGGTCTTCTTAAGAACTTCCTTGCACAAGACTCCATATGAACTGCGTTTTGGTCGTCGACCTAGTGTTTCTCACTTTCGAGTCTTTGGTTGCAAGTGTTTTGTTCTTAAGCCTGGTAATTTGGACAAGTTTGACTCTCGTTCTTCTGATGGTGTGTTTCTTGGCTATGCTGATCATTCACGCGCTTATAAAGTTCTCATTCTTGAAACTAACAAAATTGTGGAGACCTGTGAGGTTTCTTTTGATGAGGCTAGCCCTGGTGCTAGACCAGATATTTCAGGGACTCCAATTGTTTCAGAGACTTTGTTTATAGAAGAGGAGTCCGATGAGGATGACGATGATTTTCATCACCCACCTCCAGATCGTGAGGTGGCACTTGAGCAAGATGATGGAGCTCCTACCACTACACCTCTAGCAGACGCACCTGCAACATCTTCATCATCAGTTGATCATACGGAGATGAATGGTGGCACTTCAGGACCAACAGCTCCCCGGCATATCCAGAATCGACATCCGCCTCACATGATGATCGGAAGCCTGGATGAGAGGGTAACTAGAAATCGATCCTATGAAATTGCTAATTCTGCTTTTGTTGCTTCTTTTGAGCCCAAAAATGTCTGTCACGCTTTAACTGATGAGAATTGGGTCAATGCCATGCATGAGGAGTTAGAAAATTTTGAGAGAAACAATGTTTGGTGTCTTGTTGAACCTCCCATAGGGCACAATGTCATAGGCACAAAATGGGTTTTCAAAAACAAACAAGGGGAAGATGGAACCATAGTTAGAAACAAAGCCAGACTGGTTGCACAAGGTTTTTCTCAAGTCGAAGGCTTGGACTTTGAGGAAACTTTCGCACCAGTTGCTAGGTTAGAAGCTATCCGAATTCTTTTGGCTTTTGCTTCTTCTAAAGGTTTCAAACTTTTTCAAATGGATGTCAAAAGTGCTTTCTTAAATGGTGTTATTGAAGAAGAAGTTTATGTCAAACAGCCCCCTGGTTTTGAAAATCCAAAATTTCCTAACCATGTTTTTAAACTTGACAAAGCTTTGTATGGTTTGAAACAAGCACCACGTGCTTGGTACGAAAGGCTGAAAAATTTCTTGCTTTCCAATGGCTTTGAAATGGGAAAGGTTGACAAAACTCTTTTTACACTCAGAGATGGCATTGATTTCCTTCTTGTTCAGATATATGTTGATGACATCATTTTTGGTGGTTCTTCTCATCATCTTGTGGCCAAGTTTTCAGAAACTATGAGCAGAGAGTTTGAGATGAGCATGATGGGTGAGCTGACCTACTTCCTTGGACTTCAAATCAATCAAACTGAGGAAGGCATCTTTGTGCACCAAACCAAGTACTCTAAAGATCTCCTGAAGAAGTTTGACATGGCGGACTGCAAGCCGATCGCCACTCCCATGGCCACAACTGCTACTCTTGGACCAGATGAGGATGGGGAAGCAGTTGACCAGCGTGAGTACCGAAGCATGATCGGCTCCCTCCTCTACCTGACCGCGTCAAGACCAGACATACACTTTGCTGTATGCCTTTGTGCACGATTCCAAGCTTCTCCAAGGACTTCTCATCGACAAGCCGTCAAGCGCATTCTTCGCTACATCAAGTCGACGCTCGAGTATGGACTCTGGTACTCTCGTTCTTCTATCTTGTCTATTCGAGCGTTTTCTGATTCTGACTTTGCTGGCTGCAAAATCGATCGAAAAAGCACTTCTGGTTCTTGCCATTTCTTGGGGACTTCTTTGGTTTCCTGGTCGTCTCGTAAACAATCATCTGTTGCGCAATCTACTGCTGAGGCTGAATATGTGGCTGCTTCTAGTGCTTGCAGTCAAGCGCTTTGGATGATCTCAACTTTACGAGATTACGGGTTGTCTTTCTCGAGTGTTCCTTTGCTTTGTGATAACACTAGTGCCATTAACATTGCAAAAAATCCTGTTCAACATTCGAGGACCAAGCACATTGAAATTCGGTACCATTTTCTCCGAGATAATGTCGAGAAAGGTACTATTGTGCTAGAGTTTGTTGAATCAGAAAGGCAACTTGCTGATATCTTGACCAAGCCGCTTGATCGTTCTCGGTTTGAGTTCTTGAGGGCTGAGTTAGGGGTAATTCATCCCTATGGCTTGAGTTGAGGGGGAGTTCTGTGCTTTGCTCTACATTTGTACATAGTGCATCATGTTTACAAATATCTGTTTTGCATTCTATCATGTCTTCCTGCATGTGAGCTTTGCATGTTATCTCTTTCGCATCACTTTGTTGTGCATGGTTTACATATGTGCCAGTTTGATCCCTTGTCTAACTTTGATGTGCTCTAGTAGCTTGTATGAACTTGCCATGTTTAATCAAGTGCGTTGAAACTTGCCTAACTTGAATTTTCACTTAAACATAAATCTTGTGCAAGTGCTTGTTCTAAGAGTTTGCTTAAATTGAAGCTTCTTTCTCATACTTATGTCATGCTTTACTCCTTCTTTGCAATAGCTGTACATGCTGTCGGAAAGCTTTGCTATGGTCCATGTTTTGAATCTTTCATATTATCTATGTCATCTTTTGCTCTTGTCCGGACTACTGAGTGTGTTTACGTGCGAGTAGTTCCGAAGATAGCACGGAGACTGCCTGTAATGGGAACTCCAGCTGGCTGTTCTGATTGACCAAATCAGAAGTACCATCGCGATTGTGCTATTAAAAACAAAAAGTGTGATAAGGCAAAAAAAAGGATGATGAATGGCGAAAAAAAAAATTTTTTTTTGATGATGACATGTGCTCTTCTTGAAAAACATGGCTGATTCTTCATGGACTTTGACCTAGCACGTCAAGCATGGGCCTTTTGTGGAGTTGGAGTCTTCATTACATTCTTATGAGGTCGATTGTTTCTTCTTAAGTCTCTTTTAGAATTTGCATTGCACACTAAGCTGTTAAATTCAGTTGAAAGCTTTTACCGTTGCTTGTGATACATTCTTGCTTCAATATGTCATGATTCATACTTCTTTTGCGCATACATAGCTAGATATTGGCACTTTCTTGCTCTTATGTGGACCATGCACCTCGTTTGGATGTTTTTAGATAACTTCCAAAGCTCACACATTTACTTTGTGCATCTTGCATCTCTATGCATATGTTCTTTTTACCTTGATGGCCTCATTGTCAAAGGGGGAGAAATATATGCTTTCTTTGAGAAAATTAAAAAAAAAAGTGTTTTTCTCTGTATTTGTCACTTGGTTCTTGAGTTTTGTTCTCGTTTGACCAAGTTTGACTTTTTGCGAATCTTTCGCTTTTAAAATTTCAAACATCATTTTTCTGCCTGAGTGTTGCCAATGTTTCCATCAAGGGGGAGATTGTGAAACCAAGAGTGGTTTTGATTAATTGTGATGGAAAATTGGTAAGTGTGAGAGAAGCGTGTGTATTGACTAACGAGGGTCAGGTCACAAAATCTGTACCCACAAAACGATGGTTCGGATTGTTTGTGTGTAGGTGCTTGGGGTCAACCTTTGTCAACGACAGACCGGGATCAAACTCAGGGGGAGTTGGGGTCTAGCACGGTCGAGGGCGTCAGGTGACAAGGTGGGACACAAGAGCATACACAAAAACGAACGTCGTGTGGACGCATTGGATATTCGTGAAGAAAATAGAAAAGGAGAAGGAGTATGTACATGGATGCATGCATGCACAAGTGTATATGGCTGCATGCATACCTACGTGCAAAGAATGGAAGGCTAGCTAGCTGGTTGGTGCAAGGCATGGCTGGCTTGGATTGCATGGTCTAACGTGCATGGCCTGGTCAACATGCATGCATGTACCGGTGCTAGCTAGCTTTTGGGCGGATGGCAAGCAATCGGCAGAGAAGTCGGAAGTGCGAGTGCACGCATGCGTTTTTGCTCACGGGAGGAAGCGGCGTCGACCGTTTGGTCCATGGAGGAAGCGTCACTGGCAGGCGGGCCTAGCGAGGCATCAGGACGCGCGTGGTGTGACCGCGAGCGTTGTGCTCGACCGCTGACGAGCGGGCCCAGGCCGCAGGTGCGTGCGTGTTTGGCTTCAGGTGGGAGGAGCTCTCCCGCACGGGACACGCGGCCTATTCTGCTTCGGCGCTCGCGAGCGTTCCAAACGGAGGGCGACGCGTGGCAGGATTGCTCTCCCGTGCGCGCGGGCTGGAGGCAGCTGGAGGCTAGATCTTCTACGGTTCAACGGATCAAGATGTGGCGAGCTACGTGGTGCATTCTGGAGCGCTGATTCTCAGTCCGACGGCTGTGAAGACTTAGAGTAGCCGCCAAGTTTTGGGGGTATTTTGGTCTTTTTCCAATGGAGGATCAGCCCTATAAATAGGGGTGAAATGGTTGCTTGAGTTAGTAACTTGGCAATGGAATGAAAAATGTTTTTCGAGAGTGGTTTGTTACTCTAGCTTGTGTTGGCTAGATGTGACAATAACTCTCATGAATTGTTATTGTTAAGCTTGTGAACCAAGCTTTGTGAAATTTGAAGTTTACTTGTGAAATGAAATTTTATTTACCGCATTTAAATTTTACGCTTTTCGCATTTAAATTTCTGTCAATATTTCCTGCTCTGTTTTATTTTTGATATCTCCATTCCTGTCCTTCTATTTTCACGGAGATATTTTTGGAGTTTTGCGATCGAGTTGGAATTTTGTTCTTTGCGGGGATAGTTACGATTTAGCTATATTCACCCCCCCTCTATAGCCAAATCCGATCTCACACCACTCCTCTCCTATTTTACAATCACCTATTCAAAATTTTCCTACTGGCATGGCCGTCGATCGTCTGATTAATTATTCATTAACACTCCATTAATAAGCCACCGTGTAATCCCTCCGTATATATAGTACGTAGTTGCTGAGCGAGCTAGACCAACCCGTACTTGTACATGTGCTGTTATCTCGCACTTTCCTTAATTTCATGCAAGGAGCAATATTCCCAATAAATTATTCATCAAGCTAGTCAAATGATCTCGATCATCAGATGGCGAGGTATTAATTGACCTAGAGATCCCAGGATTCTAACAGTTTGCTCGCAGCAAGCTTCAAGAATTGCTACTCACATATTGCAAACAACATCCTTGGGTTGTTGGGTACGTACGTAAATTCAGAGCACAAACTTATAGTAACATTTTGCTTTCTTATCATATACTATATATATATATAGGAGTAATTGATTCGATCTCGGAGCGTACGTGATAATTAAAAATGTGTTTGTTATTGCAGGCAGGAAGCAAGGTATAAGGTTGATATATGTCGTCTGTGGAGTGCAAGAACCCAAATCCCGGCACTGGAGGAGATGCTGCTATGCTATCGTACGCATAGCACTTTTCAGTGCTAAAAATGGTGATGAGGCCCCTCTGCGAAAACTCTTCTTTGCCGAATTCTGGGACTCAAAACCTGCTCGATTTAATGAATCAAATTCAAAGCCCATCTGCTGCCCTGTTCAAGATAGATTACACTGCACATCTTGGTCAGTCCCTCAACTCTTGTTGTCAAGCCCGGCCTTTAATCAAGTTCGATAACAATAATCTACATGCATTCTAACACTCTGGATTAATTGATGTAATATGTTACTATTGCTTTGGCTTCGTGAACAGGTCCTCTTACTTCTGTGATGACCCAGCCAAGCATGATTTTGCATCCACCATGTCCATGTGCAACTGGAAGTCACTCCAATGACGATGATGGTAATGACGCCTTTCGTGACTATGATGTTGATGCTGCCGTTCGTATGTATGCTTCTGTTCCACCCAATCTTGGTAAAGGAAAGGACTTGTTAGAGTCGGAGTCGGACATCATTTATTTTGATCACCAAAGGGACGATAATCTCACAGACGTTCTCAAGGACGACTCCTCCTTTAATGAAGACAATTGGAGGAGGAAGCAGTAATTGGGTTCCAAAACAGGGCTTGTTAAGTTGCTCACAGCTTAGACCAGGAACATGCGTTTGCTTCTGTCTGGAAGCTCTTGTAAGAAATACTAGAACAAGTTTGTACTAAATGTTTGAGCTTTGACAATTACTCTCGTCGAAACCTTTGAAACTTTTGTTTTGGACATGTGAATACTAACTACATGTCTCGATGGCTTAAATATAAAATTATGAAAAGAAAGATTATGAATTTCCAACCTCAATGATATCACGGTTTAAAGTACCGTAATATTATCTCCGGCGAACAGAGTTCCTCTTCTGTCATCCTGAGTGCCACCAAGATGATGGACGCCATAGATGAGCCCTCTCGAGCACAAATCACCTTGAGTATAAAATTTATAGCTCACTAATGTGTCAACAAAGGACAAGATCCTTGCGACCGTTTTAGGGCTTGGAGTTATCATGATATGAATAATGTTTGGCTGTTTCTTTATCATCACAGATCAGGCACCAACTGGAAAGACAACATTTTGGACATTTTCCATTACAAAGAATTAAACGAAAGAAACAAACAAACCTGCAGAACAAACACTAACATAAGCCCAGCTACGCACCCAAACCAACCAAAGAATATATATATATATATATATATATATATATATATATATATATATATATATTTTCCTTCTGGCGAGGGATCAAACTATACTAAGTTTAAAAATTCTTCCCAAGAGTTAAATACCCAATGATCAAGTAAGCTAGCTGTTAATGCCACCGTGTTAATAATGTACCAATGAACCAACACCACCACTCGCTTATAGAAAGCACCAGGGCCGCCGCTCGATCTCGAACAGATTACATTTTTCAGATTTCCAACGTATCAACGATCCAACGGCACAGACGCCATACCATACGCACGTACAATTCCAAAAACTGCCTCAGCACGACAAGACAGCAAGCACGTCACTCCCAACGAGCTTAAGAAGAATCATCGGCTTCATCAGTTCGCAGTTGCGCCAACCCCTCCTTGTAAACTTCAAAGTCATCGGAGGACCAACGGCAGACAAGGTACAGTCGGAATGTTGCCATCTGCATCCCAAGCAACCTCTACAATGAAGAAATTCAAGAGGGCTTTAATGCAATGGAACAGACCAGACATAAGATTGGCAAATGCATTTTCAGGTTAACGGAACAGCCAATTTGTTTTACCTCGTGTATATCTTAAAGCACATAATAATTAGGGCAGTACAAAGATAATACCATTAGCTTGGTCACGATATAATGACAAATGTAATCTGATTTTGCAATAAGTTGTGTAGGTTATTAATAGCCTCATCAAACAAAATATGTAGTACATACCAGAATTTGTGCTGCCTCGGGCGAAATGGGCTTCCCTTCTTCACATACTACATGATCTGCAACTAATTCTACTGTACCTGTATGAACCAAACCAAACTTTACAACCATTTCGCTTGGTAAGTTCTAGCACACGCACAAAAATTGTTGGGAAACTGCTACCTTTGTTCAGACGAACTGGCAGTCCTTGCTTGCGTAGAAAGGGTTCCATTTCATGTGTGAACTGTTCCAAGGGACCTTCCTTAAGCTCCACCTGGCATAGCATCATGTTTTAAATATAGTAAACCATGTTGTATGAAGAAGAAAGGTGCCTAGTTATTCTAGACATCGTGAATTTTGCAGACAACACAGCTATAACCAAAGAGCTTAACATCGTCAAATGCTTTTGACTTAAATTTTTCCAAAAATCACTACGGTCGCGTTCGTTGCCTCCTCTAAGTTAACTTATCCCCCTCGTTTTTCGCACGCGCGCTTCCCGAACTGCTAAACGGTGTATTTTTTGCAAAAAATTTCTATAGAAAAGTTGTTTTAAAAAATCATATTAATCCATTATATTTTTAACAATTAATTAATCATATACTAATCTATTACTATGTTTTCCGTGCCGGGTAAGTTAATTTACCCCCTCTCAAACGAACACGGCCTAAGGGGCTTGCCATCGTCACTGTAACTTTAGTATGAATCTGGATAAACACAGTGCCATGGTATTTGCAGTATGTTTACTGAGACCACAAGCCATGAACAGGTATAGAAATAAAAAAAGGAAAAAGTAACTTGAATACCGTTTCTGTCGCAGCACTTCCTGTCCTTGCGAAATCATGCTCTTTGAATTCTCGAAATAATCTGCAATGAAATATATGGAAAAAAGTGTTAATATAAAGCAAAGGTAGTCATCATGTAAAAGTATAAACCATCAGAGAAGGAGACTATACCTCTCTACATCATCTCTTGGAAGATTAGTAAAGAGCAGTCCAGAATCACCTTGGAGGAACTAAATACAGAAAACATACTTCAATTAAGACATAATATTTCGTAGGGAGGTTGTGGATTGCATTACCTGCCAAGGATTAAGAAAGGAAAAAAGTTCACCTTGGAAAGCTTATGGAGGCCTGTTTTAGCTTCATCAGCAGGTGAACGCCCCAGCGCTATCTGCATGACCTTCTTTCCAGCAAGGAATATCCTGACATAAAAGGAAGGAGCATGTAAGAGTGGCACCCATGTTTAAGCTGCACACAGCAAGAAATCCAATGTATGCAGCATATCATTTGGGCAGTAATAGTCAGAGTAACAAAAATAACAAGAGGGAGGTAGGTACCTGCTAGATGACTTGAGCTGCTCTCTGAGGTCCTTGAGCTTCTGATTCCTCATGTTATCATAGGTGAAGACATAGGCAGTAGAGTAATTGTCAACAGCTTGTTTGATATCGGCGACCACTTTGCCCTTGCGCTCTAATCCCGGCTTCTTCTTGGTCTTGGACAGGGTTACTGCGCTCGAATCGAATCAGGGGCAGGGCCAGGGCGTAAATTACAGGGACAAAAACTAAATAAAAGCTTGGCGTTGCTTACTACTAATACTAATTCCTCCTACAAAAGAAGAGTGGTTTGTGCAGAACAGTGGCAATCTAGCTACAACTCTAGCAAAGAAAGAGACAAAGGTTTTGGATCTCCTCCTCGTTGGCCATGGGAAGAGAAGCCTGTAGCTTACGAGTATTTGCGAGCAATTAAGCAAGATCCTCAAAGTACACATTCTAGGAAGTGATGAGCAGCGACAAGGAAGGAAGGAAGGAAGGAAGGAGGGAGCACGAAGTTACCAGGACGGTTGCGCTTGGATTTCGGCATCTCAGCTTCTTCTCGGCGGCGGCGGCGGCGGCAGAGGGCGCGGCTGGTTCAATCAATGAATGGAAGAAGAAACAACATCTACTACTAGTCTTGTATTGTAGGGTTTATGTGGTGGGCTGGGCTGGGCTTCATGTAGTTCTTGTCCGTTATGGGCTGGATTGTTGTTGCTAGGAAAAAGAATAAGTCCACTTTAGCTCCCTCCTGCTGCCGTCGAATTTCAAAATTGTCCGTAAACCCGAATTTAGGTCTTGAATTCGCATATCTAATCTAATATAGGCCCCTGAATAGTACGAATGTGTGGTTTTATTTACGTGAATCTTAGTCAGTAAAAGAAACCTTACAAAATTTATGGGGCCTAAAGGTCAGTGAAATAGGATTAAAAAAAAAAACTCTCCTCTCTCCTCTCTCTTTTCTCTTCTTTTCTTTTAACTCTCTCCGCTGACAAAGTTTACATGCTCGTTGACCTATTTGGTTGTTCACCAAGGGCGGTGCCATGGCAGAGCTCCCCAACATGTGCCGTCTGCATGTCTACACAAGCACATCATCGCTGTCGACGAGCGAGATCTGTGGCCATGCCACCTTCATCTCCTCTCTCTCTTCTTCTGTGCAGTCGGCAGCGCTGGGGTGTGGATGGCGGGTGGCCCATTCGCGAAGAAAGCTAGAGAGAGCAACAACAACAGGAAGCTCAATCGACTCGTCGCATTTGTCGTTCGTCTGTCTCCTCCGCTCGACGACCGTCGGCCGTCCCCTGCGTGCAACTTGACGACCGCCGGCCACCTACCCTCTATGCGCCCTAGCTTGCATGGTGACCGCCGACCGCTGCCGTCCGCCGTTCGTTATTCGTGCCCAGCTCGTCGGCCGCTACCGCCCATCCCTAGCCCGTTGGGCCGGCGCTCCCCGCCCAGGCCGCCGCCCGCCATCTGCATCCATGCTACCGCCTTGCGCACCCTAGCTCGATACCCTGCCGCCCCCGCCTACCCCGCCATATGCGCCCAGCTCGCTGGTCATTGCCGCCTGCACCGCAAGCTGGATGCACGGAGTCACGGAGAGAAAAGAGGAAGAAGAGAGAGAGGAGAGGAAGGAAGAAAATAAGTAAAGAGAAAAAAAAAACTCTAACATATAGGATACCATATCAGCAAAATCGGAAAAAATATTAATACTACCAAGGAATTTTTTTAAACAGTTTACTAAATTTAGAAATACACGTGTTTGATTTTGTGATTAAGGGACATCAGATAAACTCAACGTTAAGCGAGAGACCCCCTCTACTTGGGGCTGTTGCTACAAAAGGCCTAGCTCAGCCCAATTGGAAGCCCATGCCCTTATATATCATAGCTCAGTAATAAGAAGCAAAAAGGCGTATTAGCTTAGTCCAATTGGCAGCCCAACATTTTATATAGATACCATGGCTCAGCAGTTACAAATAAAAGGGCCTATTAGCTCAGCTGGTTAGAGCGTCGTGCTAATAACGCGAAGGTCGCAGGTTCGAGACCTGCATGGGCCATTTTATTTTTTACTTTTTAAACAATTGACATATTATTATTCCTGATAAAAATACATTAAAAAGAAATAAAGGTAGAAAATATTTTTGATTTACGTTTAAAGAACGTTTAAAGAAGAAGAAAAAACTAGGTTTCCGTTCAGTTTCAAGTATTTAATTTCACCAATAAGATAGACTCGCTTCACATTTTTAATTACACAAAAAAATCATTGGAGAAAGGTCTGCTAAGATTTTTGGGAAAACACCAACGTTTGCTGGCTTATTTGGCAAAGAAATCGGTGTTCAGATCAACATTCTCCTTTACCACTGTGGAGGTCAGGTTCACAGTATCGCAATTATTCTTATAATAATCACGGTAATCGATCCTACCCTACCACCAAGACACAATAAAGATAAACCACATCTTAGTTTGGAAAATATCATGAGATTTCAACATTTTAAAAAATTTTGGAAGAAAACCCCCCAAAATTTATGAGGTTATATAGCGATAATGACATATATCATGATAATCACAAAATATGACACGGTCTTCACATACAAGCACTATTATTGATATTTCGAAAACCGCTTTGATTATCATCCCAGATATCACGATTATTGCTTCCATCAAAACCACGGTCATAAGCGCTACCTACCACACGATAATTGCTCCATGCCACGCAGATAGCCCCCAAAACCACGATAATTGCTAGTGCGTGGTTTCGGCTTATGAAAAGATAGATGGAGATACATATTCTCATTGTATATTTGTTTTGTGCCATGTGGCAACCATTTTTGTTCTTGTGCCATTTGAGACATTATCCTGTGCCATTTGATATAGAAAATACTATGACCTCCGATTTAGATTATAATATGCTTTAGTTTTTCATATACATAGATATTAATATAGATATAACATATTTCTTAGTTTATAGATGGATTTAGCGAAAACTAAAAAAAAAATCTTATAATTCGTACGGAAAGTATATCAGTATAATATGCATTCCCGGTAGAGAAACAGGCAAATTAAGCATCGGTATGCAGGTATTGCCTTTTGTCCATTCGGTGTTTCGTTTAGCAAAATCTCTAGTACTACTATTATCTTTCCCGTTGAAATATTCGCTAAAAAATAGAGATCGACTCAAGCGTGGGACAGTGGGAGTGGCAACGGTGTGAAGGGAAGGGAGTGAGGCTGAGGCGCCGACGGCTCCAAGCGAGCGGCCTCCTCCTCCGGGGTTGAGCGAACGATGAGGTCCTTTTCTCCCAGATTTCGATTCAACTTATTTATCTCGGATTTTCGTTTTCTTTTCCTTTCAGATTCTCACTTGTTTATTCCACCATTCAAGATTGGGATTTTCATTTTCTTTTCCTATCAGATTCTCAGTTTTTCTCCACCATTCAAAGATTCGGATTTTTCATACTCTTTCCTTTCAGATTCTCAGTTGTTTCTTCTACCATTCAAGATTGGGATTTTCATTTTCTTTCCTTTCATATTCTCAGTCATTTCTTCGTCCATTCAATATTGTCACTATTTTTCTCCCAATAGAGTTCTCACTAAAAAGATAGTTTTTTTTTCACGATTCAATTTTACTTTTTAAAATAAAGATTGTTTTTTCAGAGTGGAAAGTTGATTCTTTTCATGCATGAAAATTACTGAAATATTTAGGGCAGTACTTGGTTGTAGGCTGTCTGGTTTCTCCTAAGTGCCGAGAATAGCTTCTTCAGTAGTATATAAGCAGTCTTGCTGACTGGTAACTCCTTTAGTTTCTAAAAATGAGCCTGCAACCTTTAAATACAAAGAAATACACTTTGACTAATATAGTTGAACCTGTAGACTTGTCATCCTTTAGGTACTGAATATTGGAATTTACATTTGTATTTCTAGTCTCTCCTTCTCATATAAGATTTTTTAATCTTGTCTAGATATAGTGTATATGATTTATATTTGTCTAGATATATTAGCATACATATAAATCTAGGCTATATGTAAAGTCTTACGCCGTGAAACGGATAGAGTACTCTTTAGCTATTCAATTGATTAATCTTGCCTTTCAACAAAGAAACCAGTGAAGTTCGGAAAGCGACATGGTTTTTTTTTTAGAGAAAAGGCTTAAAAGCCCAGCTTTTTATAAAGCAACATGGTTAGAGCTATGCATTGGAAATTTGTGGAGCAGATGTCTGTGTGGACATCTTGCTTCTTAACTCTTCAAATGTCTTCATGCTTTCCTCGTCGAAGCCTCCAGCAAACTGTAGTACAACACACAAGGATAAGTTGTCAACTAGAGAATTTCCATTTCACCATTCAGATTAATCAGCACCATGGCATATACGGCCGATGAATTGTATACCTGATGAACTCGGAAAGCAAATCTGATACCCTGAAGAAGCAAGAACTCTCTGTTGGGCTCTTTCTCAGTACCTAGCAACGCATCAAGCTCTGTGGCAACCCTCTTCATATACTTTTTTGCCAGCTGAACAGATTCCAATTTGATCTATTTCCAACATACAAGATGAAATTTGGATTTTAGATTTGCTGCATGATCTAAAATGTGGCAATAAACAGAGGATAGAGATGTTAACCTTGCCAACTACTCCAGAATCAGACAACCAATCCACTGGTATTCCATACTCCCTGTATCGTGATGTGGCCATGTCTCTAGTGCGAAGTAGTGCATACACACTCTGCTCCACTCTGACATAAGTATGGCACTTATTAGTCCAACTAAACATCAAATGCTTATGCTTTTTAGAGATATTTGGACTTGACAACATTTATTAGTTCACTCTGAGGAATCATGGAATTAGGGAGAATATTAGTTTAGAGGAGATGCTTACTTTTCAAGCAAGGAATACATCTTCTTGAGAGCATCTTCACATGGAAGTTTTGGATCATCAGTAAATGAAGAAACCTTGTGTTCTAACTTTAGCAGGTCTTGATACTCAAAGGCTGCTTCTCTTAGTGCATCAGCTTTGTTCTCTGGCCAATCGAAGTGCTTTAGTACTGCCCGCTCATCGACCTAATGTCAATCAACCCTTTCTCAGTGGTACTTCATTACGTTGTCATGTGATGTATAAAAAAAATCAGTGAGGTAGCTTACCAAAAAGGATAGTTCTTCATCGAGCCAATTTACAAATGCAACAACGTCGTCGATATTTACAAACTTTGCTTCCCGGACCTCATTTGCTAGAGACTCGACAAATTCTCCTTGTGTCTCCACATCAGCTTTGACCTGAAACATTCCATTTTTTGTAAAATAAGATCATTAGTTATTAAGCTTAAACTACCAACTACAACGAACTGAAGTAATAATGGGCTGCCAGAATTTGACAGTATATATTTATGAAAGGTAGCTTCAGTTGAAAATACTTACAGCTAAGAGGAATGCTGATCTGTTCTCGATCTCTCCGACCATGTTGCTTCTCACATCAGAAACACTTGATGTCGTTGATCCCAGAGAAGTTGTGTCCTTCATGGCTTCACGCTTCATGAGACTTTGATAGAACTCTACAACCTCTGGAGCATGGTGTACCTTGTCACCACCAGCAAGGTTTCTAGGTAGCGATCCAGGGGGTGGAGGTGGGCCACCGAGGTTCCGAGGAGGTACACCTGGTGGTGGAGGTACACCACTTGTGGTGTTGACAGCTCCTGAGGCAGTGGCTGAGGGTGCAGGAGGTGGCCGAGGAACTCTTGGAGCTCTTTTCTCAATGTTTGCGAGTTTCGGTTGCGTCACCACTAGAGGGTTGTTCTGATTATCACTAGATTGGCCACTGGATTCAGCATTAGCTGTAGGAGCCTTCTCCTTTATTTGAGCAAGTTTTGGAGGGAGTGCAGCTTTTGGACCTGAGGTACTAACACCACCATATCTTTGTACTCTAGCTTTCTCGGCCTTCTCTTTTATCGTCTTCTCCCGTTCTGTGGCGAGTTTGTGCCTATCTTTATAAGCTGGATATTTCTCATCAGCAAAACCTGTTACAGTCTTTGACATCAACTGGAATGAGGATGCAACATTTGCCTCACCCATGATATCACTTGGATCTTGTTCCCTCTTTCCAAATGTTGTAATGCCCATATCATCTCCTGCATTTATGAGCATGAGAGCTTCCTTTGGTTTCTGGCTGTTACTCTTTGGGGACTCACTAGTAAGGGACTGTGTCGATGATGCTAAACTGCTCCTGTCATCCTTCCCTCTTCCCCACTTCTTGAGCTTTTGCATCAGATTGGGCCTTTTTCCAAAGAAGCTGTATCCGCTGGAAGAACTGTCAACTGAAACATTGTCCAAGTCTTCTCTTCTTGGTGAAGAAGGTGCAGAAAAAGCTTTTTCTAAGTCAGTGTCACCTTGACCTCGTTCTGATCCTGCATATTCCAGCATTAGCAGTTTGGCTCTCTCACGTGATTTTGGGCTCAGGGTCTTGTTGAGATCACGAGCAGAAATTTTGTCTGATGGTGTCTGGTAGTTGCGGAGCTCATATCTTACACACGCATTAACCCAACGCAGGTAAACCAACTCTTCTACTTCACTGAACCTGTTCGTTTGTAGGCCTTCCACTTGCTTTGTGAGGTCTTCGTTTGCATGCCTCAGCTTCTTCCTATCCTCTTGCAGCAACTTGATGGTGACGCTGAGCATGTCTATCTCCACCGTCTTCATCTTGAGCTGCTTGTGTAACTCAACAACGTCTGTCTCCTGTTCCTTGAGGCCATAATACTCCAACAGCTCGCCTTCAGGCTTCACCTCCCTCTCCTCCAGATCACGCACATGTCCATGAAGCCTTTCTAGCTCAGAGTTACCATTGTTGTATCGAGAGCGTTCTTTGACATCAAACCTGTCGCTTGGTTGGGGGATGTCGATCTCTCTTGACAGGAGGCTCTCGCTCTCGGAGAGCATGTCATCATCATCTGAATGAGCTGAATTGATTATCCCGCTGATTGCTTTAACCTCTTCATTCTCTTCCTCTTTCTCCCCCTGAACCACAGCAATTGAAAACAAAAGTTAAAGTTATAAGTTTCAAGCTAGCAGAGAATAAACATGTACTTACATGTTCAGTGTAGCGAGTTTTATCCTTTCTTTTCCTTGATTGGCCATCTGCAGAAGTTTATCAAGAGCTTCAGTGAGAAATTTAGATGAGCAGATTAAGGAAGTGTTGGTGCTAGAGAGCTGCAAGTATAGTACCTTTGCTACCACTGTTGGCTCTCTTAAGTGTTAAAGCTGTGACGGAGGCTACAACGACAACGCCTAACCTGACAAGCATGATTCCTTGCACTCATCACTATCCCAGGCAGGAGGGCCGATGACATACAGTGCTCTCTCTTCTCATCACAAACTGGCAAGCTATGACTATGAGAATGGCAAGCCAAGTATCTTGGGCTAGAGATAATAGATATATATATTGGAGGAGGAGAGCTCCTTGCCTTCAAGGGTGAGTGAAAGCCACCAGAACATGTGGCTTGCAAATTCTTGCTTGCAATTTTGTCACTCTCCATATGTTTATTCCTTGTTTGCGAAAACAGATTGACTCATATAGTAGACAAGGTTCGGTTTTATGTGTGCTAGCAGTTTAGCTCTTACTAATAGCTGACAAAATTTACATATGCTGACTGCACGAGGAAGAAAGCATGCATCTTAATTTAATTTGTCATCCACAAGTAGGCTTGTGGGCCTGTGGCTTGATAGCTAGCATGGTATGCAGGCTGTTTCCTGTGCACAAAAATGGGTGGTAGCTAGTGTCTGATAGAGATATTTGGATAGCAAAGACCTGACGGAGCTCTTTTAGGGCACTCCATCTTACCTCCATGATGGTAAGAGTTGAGGGTAGACCTGGCCCTTGATTATTATAATTGTTTTAGCATTAAATTTTTTTTCTCTCAATTCATAAATTAGAGTAAAGAAAGGAAAGCATTGATGCGCCCAATTATCCTCTCTAAACTTGCTGTGCATGTAACTCTTAATGTGCTTCCAAATTGGTTGTGTTTTACCATATTGGAATGCATGGACTGGTGAGAACGTACATGGAACAAATGTGCAACAACGGTTTCAAATCCAAAAATTTGAAAACGTTGAACATAAATAAAAGTTTATCATATAATGACTTAACTATATATATAGTCTGAAAAATAGATACATGAAATACATCTATATTCTGAATATTTATGTTCTAATAACATGTTCGTCTCTTGAGAAAAAGTCAATTTTGAAATTTTCTGATGGGTCTTGATTACAGTGTAAAGTTCAAAGTGTATTGTAGGCATAAATACATTCATTTAATTCATGCATGATATAAATAGCAAGAGAGAATATAATTCATTTCCTCGAATAAGCCTATTACCTCCTATGAGGTAATAGCAACAGCAATCGTTGGATCCGTATGAAAATGGATGGCCTAAAAAAAGTTGGAGTACCGTAAAAAAATTCCAATAAGCTAATAACACATTACTGCACTCACAAAATGTTCTGATTTTTCGTTCTGGCATTTTTGAAGAATCTGGAGTTTCTCCTCTGCTGCACCCCTAGAGAAAATAATTGTGCATGTTTTCAGGCCTGTAATCTCCATGGAATGGAAGTCTGTTTCGAGAAAAAGAAAAGGCTAATAGCTTGCACACAACCACCGTACAATCAGTTTGGATTTTGGACTGAAGTCTGCTCTCTGGTATGGTTTTCCTCTCAAGTTTTGCTTAAACTAGTTTGATTTACTAATGCCATAAAAGCTTTTGTTTAGTATGCAATGTGTTTACAAGATACTGACTATGATGCTTGCAGCTTGTTTCCCTTCATCGATGTTACATGCAAAACAACCAGCTAAGACAATCTGATTCTAAACAAGTGCACAAATGTGGCTGCTGTCACCACTCATGCGGATGCCCAAGGAGAACAGAGACGAGGAGGGCCTTTGCTAACCTTGCCATTTTCACATAGAGGATGACGTAAGGATCTTCGCTGCTGTATGGTTGTTGATGTTCCCAGGCCGAGAGCACAATTTGCTGAAACCCATCCTGCTTAGTCCAGTAGTTTTCAAAACGGAAGCGACGCAAACTGATGCTGGGCTAGCTGGCCACAAATCAGAAGCAGGCGACAGTGGTCGGAAGCTGACGAACTGAGTGCTTGGAGGTTGGCTTCAGAGAAGGCGTCCTCCCAATCTGTAGTCCGTCAAGCTTAACCAGAGTTGGGGCACTCTGCTCATTACTCCACGTATACATCCTCCCCCATAGATAAACCTCTTTGAGCTCAAGATTTGTTTAACTATTTTGATTTAGTAATGTCAGATAGCTATGATAGTTTCAGTTTGTGTCCATCCATGTTTACATGTAAACCAATCCGCTGCACTTGACACCCCTCCAAACAGTCAGTTACTGCTAAACTCTGATTGGCGTTGGCGGCTACTCACTAGTACCTGCCCAAGACCATCTGATTCTGAACAAGTGCAGAAATGTAGCTGCTGTCAGTGCTCATGCAACACAGGTTTCTGGCCCCAACATCAGGACACCAACGAAAACAGATGTAACTGGCACAGTCAAGTTGTCGTCTAGGCGTGTGCTGATAGGAAGTGACTCCACAATTGCAGCAGCAAGCGATATCACTCCAAAGGCAACCACCATTCTCCAGCTCTCCTCCACAAATCCGAAGAGATGGAAGTCGCACATGTACCTGGCACACACATACATACTCCACCGGTTTCAGGTTAACATGTCCCCAGGCTTCAGTAGAAATATATATAGCTCTTACATAGTTTGTTACTTACATGATTGACGCAAGGAAACCAGCTAAGAACATTGCAACTGATCCAGCGTAAGATTTGTCAGGGTTGTAAGGAAGCTTTGCATGCCCAAATCGCCTTCCAGCTATGTCAGCTACACCTGAAATAAGCAATGCATTTAATTCAACAGTCAACATCTGAAACTTTTTTACTTGCTGAATGAAAATAGCAGTCCGAAATTGATAAAACAGTATCAGGATAAAACTTTGAATAGCAGAAATCAAAATGAAAGTAACGCCATACCATCTCCGGCACACAAGTTGCAAATCACAGCAATTGAAATGGGGGATGTCCTCCAGAAAATTATAGTAGTGAGAGTTATAGCACAAGCATAATACAGTGGACCTTTAAGAAGCTCCCTAGATACAGAAGGAAAAGGATTACAACTGTTACTCCATTACCTAATCAGTTACAGAAACAGAATAATCATGATGCTAATTTGCAAGGAAGAGAATATATGTTACACAAAAAGAACTTTTTTTTTTTGCAGTGATGTGTAAGAATGACAATTCTTTCTTGTTTTTTTTTCGTCACTCGTCAAAGGGGGAAAAAAATCAGATGAGTACCTACAGTCCCCGTTCCTGGTCATGGAGTTCACCACACCCTCATCTTTGACAATACCAAGTCCAATCAAGGTCACCTTTATGATGTTGAGTACAATTACAATGGAAGCAAGAAAAGGAGCATAAACATCATCCGCGCTGCAACCGGAAAGAGTTGTCAGGAAGGCGGAAACAATTGGAATTAATGGAGATGGCTACAATTTGTTGGTATGGATTGATCGATTAATTACCTGAAGAAAGGCCACATAAGGAAGTATACTAAGCCAACAGTGATGTGCACGAGTTTCCTGCAAAGCTTCTGAAGATAGAAGCAAAAGGCAGTTAGTCAACAAGCAGCAGAGACGAGATGTAGGTGCCTAGCTACCACAGTACTGTTCCATAGCTAGCTTGTCCGTACAACTCACACGAACACACCAATTAAGAGAGTATTTGGAAGAATCATACATGAACTGAGAGCTGGCGTTATATATGAGAGTAGGAAGAAGAAGGTAGCTGACCTGGTCCAAGAGAGCGCGGTTGGCGACCAGCTCCCAGAAGCTGAGCACAGCGAAGGAGGCGGCTCCGGTGAGCACGGCGGCGCCGGCGTCTCGGAGCAGTGGGCTCTCCGTCCACATGCTAGCTCTAGCTCTTACCCGTGCAGATGTAGCCAGAACTGCGAGATTGGATCGGGACATTTTTGCCTCTAATACTACTACTACTATACCAATCATCACGTTTCTCTTCTCTCCTTAATTTTCTCCTCAATTTCATACTAGTAAAGTACTGTATACAATAACAATAGAGTGAAGGATTCGTGTCCACATCCGTCCTTTCCGGATGCGAAGGATTCCTATGTAATAAGGTCTTGTTTAGTTTGTAAAAAGTTTTTATAAAACATCAAATCAAGTTTTTGGACATCTATTTAAAGTATTAAACGTACTCAGATTCTGCTGAAAACCGTGAGACGAATCTTTTGAGTCTAATTAATCTGTCATTAGTACATATTGGTTACAGTAGCACTTATGGCTAATCATGTCCTAATTAGGCTTAAAAGATTCGTTTCACGATTTTTCACATAACTATGTAATTACTTTTAATGTTCATGTATATTTAATGCTTTATTTAGGTGTCCAAAGATTCTATGTGATATTTTTGTGAAAATTTTTTGGAAAATAAACAGGCCTAAGTCATCGAGACCTTCAACATCTTTTCAATATCTCTAATGCATTATCCACTCATTAGACCATATCCAATACCAAAGAGGTTCCTAAAATAGTTTTTTAAGTATTTTTTTAAAAAAGATGTCCAACAAAAACCCAACACCATTCCTAAAATATCCTCTCTCCTAATCCTAGCCTAAAAATAAGTCATATATGGGAAACCAATCAGTGTTCGGAGTGTTCGGAGTCAGTTGTTCGATAGAAAATTAAAAATTCTCTCACGTGTAGAGTGTCCGCTGCATTATTTTTTTTATCCACGTCATTTTTATCCTCGTCCGTGCCCTATACTGTCGTTGCCGCCCCTCCACTTATAGGCTAGGGCATAACAGAGATTAATAAAAAAGGGTAGAATATTCTCTAATTGATGACACGTATGGCATGGCATTGTGTTGATGTTTCATTTTTCCATAAAATAGAAAAGTATCAAAAGATTTATTAGATGTGAGTAATTTAGGCTACAATGATATAAGGTGAAGCGACAACGCCGTCTAGACGGAGTGAACGGCACTCGTGCAGCTGGGAAGGGAGAAGAGACCGATTCAACAACTAATGGGTCCTACCTTGCTTACTTGGTCAACTAACAAATTATTGGATCTAATTTTTTTAGCCTTTATTGGAGGAGAAGAGTGATTTTTAGGCCCACTATTTTTTTAAGGAGAACTCTAATACAATATATTTGGGATGTAATTTTTAGGCTTCTATGAGATGCTCTTAGGAACCTTTTAGTGTGAAGTAACAATCGTGGTGCCTAAGCAGACTGTGCGATAATTGTTATATTTTTCTCACATAATAGCATATGCTTTGAGTTTTGTTGTGAAAAAACCATTTATGACAGCAATATAGTTTTAAACACTGAACTTATGTCCGATTTTCAAATTAATATAGTAATTGACATGTGCATTCAGCAATTTGAGCGATCTTTTAGTATTCTCTTACTAATATGATAAATCAAAATTATACAGAATTTAAGGTACTTTTGTCTTTCTCTTTTCTCTCCATTTTTATTATTGACATCTTCTTACTAATAAGATTCCACAAATTAAAGAGAGCATATTATACCATTTATTCGAAATTCGAAAGTAACTTTATTTTTCATTCATCTTACACAAACAAATACCAAAAATAAAAGACTATAATATCCTCTACTTATCAATTTGTAATACAACTGTCCCCTACTTTATCTAGTCCAAATGTATTTATTTTTTCACAAACTCCAATGTAATGATGTTCAGAAATGAATTTATTTTAAAATAAATAAGTGTAAAAATAATCGTATTATGGACTAAGGTAGCAGCTTATAATCTGATTCAAACAAGACGATGTCATTATTATCAACACAAGTTTTTATGACTTCTTATATTTTATTTTGTTGTAATTGCTTACAAGTTGGACTCAAGTACTGATGTCTCGTCGGTATAGGTTTAAGTATCTAATTTTATCAATTAGGATGAGTTTGACAACCCATTTGTCAACTTCCTGTCTCTCGTTTTCCACTCGTCTGCTTTC
Organism: Oryza brachyantha; assembly: GCF_000231095.2. Lineage (NCBI taxonomy): Eukaryota > Viridiplantae > Streptophyta > Magnoliopsida > Poales > Poaceae > Oryza > Oryza brachyantha. The sequence goes on from NC_023174.2 coordinate 245,185, forward strand.
CAGACTGCCTAAGAGTGTGTTTTTAAAATATAGTTATAAACAAGTTGTTTCAAAAAATATATTAATTTATTTTTGAAGTTTTTAAGCTTATCCTTAATTCATAAAGTGGTAATCTACTATTTCATTTTGCGTGGCATATGAGAGGAGTTCCCAAACTCCCCCGCTGAACTTACCCTTGATGTTTTATATGGATTGGAGGATCAGGTTATTTCTTACTATTGGTTAACGTGTGAAAATTTTCAATTAATATGATATTATCTAGCTATATATGAACTGCCCTCTCAAAATTATTTATTTTTAACTAGATATGTTATTTGTCAATTGTACTCATGCATGAACTCTTTTCTCGATAATAATAGTTACTTTAAACTGAACTTATGATAGTTCTAAATTGTATTGCTATGTGAACTTTGCTCTTAAAATTATTTATGTTAAACTTAAATCTAAAAAAAATCTATACTGTACTCCTTCGCAAACTCGTAAATATGCACTTTGGCATGATCCCCTCTCTTCGTGTATGTTAGTTCTCAAAATTCTAAACGTTGAAAATTATATAGAATGATATCGTAGTATTCAATTTATTGTTCTATGTGTGTGTGTTCAATCTCGTTTAGTTCCCAAAAAGTTTTACCGAAAACATCATATCAAATCTTTAGACGTCTAAATGGAGCATTAAACATAGATGAAAAAACTAATTACACAGTTACAAAGGAAATTGTGAGACAGACCTTTTGAGCCTAATTAGTTCATGATTAGCCATAAGTGGTACAATAACTAATATATGCTAATGTTGGCTTAATTAGGTTCAAAAAATTTGTCTCATGGTTTTCCAGACGAGCTATGAAATTTTGTTTTTTTATTCGTGTCCAAAAACTCTTCCGATATCCGGTCAAACGTCCGACGTGGCACTTCTCCCAAAAATTTTTGTCATGACAGTTTGCCTGCCTATTGACTTTATATTAATGATAAGAGTTAAATTTAACAATAAATTAGAAAATCTAAGCGTAGCTAACAAGCATAAAGCTGCACACAGGAACAAACAACATTAACTAACGGCGTCTTCACGTAGAAGCAACATGACAAACCAGTGCAACAACGTTTTTCGATGAGTACAACTCAAGGGTCATATACACACCGGACCAAACCAGACAAGCTTGCTTGCATGCATAAATTGAACTGAATTAAAATCGTGGGTCCTAGCTAGATATGCGAACGAAACTGTCACAGATAATTTCTGAATCGCTCGCATGCATAGCTAGAGATCAAAGTCAGAGTTTACAGAGAAAAATACAGAGATAAGATAGGAGCAAACTTGAATGTACTGCATTGTCGAATAGTCGGTCAATCCGGCCCATGCATACCGAACCAATGCGCTGTCAAATAGTATATAGTTAACTGCAGATGCATGTGCATGTACATGTACTTGGACCAAGATATTCCTTCCTATATCGACACCAAATCTCAATTAATATTTAGCATGCTCTGTTACAAAACTGAAAAACTGGTTCATTGTCAAACATGATATGCGTGCTTTATTAATCAGGATGACATACATATGCATACTGTTGAGTAGAATTTAAAACAAAATTAAATTAAATAATTAAATGATACTCACCCATCCATAACTATAAGTATTTCAAGGGTTTTAGCTGACCAAAAGGTTAAGGTGAAACTACTTCGATGCCCCTAAGAGTTTACCTTTTTTTTAAAAAAAAAGAACACTCACTAATGCATCGATAAATACATGGAATCGTTAGTGATGGTTGGATTAGGAAAGTACCACTCTAGAAATGTTCATAACTATGGATAAATTTCAAACACGATACATATATACTTATATTCATGGACAAAGAGATTAGCACATAGTAGGGAGCGGTATATATTTAGTTACAATTTAGACCACTTTTTTTTTTGCCAAAGTTCTGCTTTGAATGATCCTTAAACCAATCTTTTCACTTTCTATTGGGTAATTTTCTTATTTTTACAGTTTAGACCACCAAGCTCTCTTGAATATATATAGTCATGTCAAGCCACCCCTTCGACAAGCATATATACTTGAGGACATTGACGAGTGTAGAAGAAGTTGTTTGGGGTGGTCCAAACATCAGCAATGATAAAATTACTCAAAAGTGAAAACATTGTTTTAAGGGTAATATTTTTAGTAAAACTTTGGCAATAAAAATGTCCCAAATGGCAATTTGCTTTTAAATTTTTACAACAATCATGCATTAAATTGCATGATTTAGTAATTAAAATGTACTCTTTAGGATAAAAGGTAAAAACCACAATTATTTGATAATGAATCAACAGATAGATCAACCGAGATCACTTGATTAATTAATCAAAATATGAAGGATAATTAACAACCGAAAAATAAATATGTCATCTTCCTCTAGATCTACATGGAAAATACAAATATATATAAGATATGAACAAACTTAAATGTACTGCTTTCTGAAATAGTCAAAACCATAACCAATACGTATTCCTATATATATCAACCTTAAATCTCAATACATAGCATGCTTTGTAAAAAAAAAAACCAAAATTAAAGTGGATCATTGTCAAACATGATATCATGTTCTTAGGCATAATGTTGAGTATAATTAAACCAAAATAAAATATATATAGCAGATACTCCTTAAATATGTACATCATCATGTATTAAAATCGCATGATTCGGTAATAAAAGCAAACTAGCTCTTTAATTAATTAAGGGGGACAACTAAACCATAATTATTATAATGAATCAGCAGATAGATCGACTGAGATCAACTAGTATAGATTAATCAAAATATAAGAAGGTTGATGAACAACCGAAATATAGGATAAATGTTTATCTTCCTCTAGATATATACATGCATAAGAGGATAAGTACCACAAGATATCACCACAGTGTAGTCATATGGTGAGATGTAGAGTACTAGTCCTTGTTGCATGGTTTTTCCCTAATTCAATTTAATTATCAAATAGCCACGATGACATGATCTAGCTAGTCGATATATCACCAGTTCACCAGGCAGGCCAGCTGGTAGGACTGACTAATCATCTCACATCTTAATTTGAAGAGGGAGATCGATCGATCAGAACAAAGAAAGAGAGAGCCCAGTAGCACAACTCTCTTCTTCTTGATCACCACCAATAATACCAGTATGATTATCATGATCTTCCTCATTATGTTTCTTCCCCAAACTGAATTCTCTCTTTCTCTTCTCCCGACGCGGACCAGCATTAACAATATTGAGGGATAGATCGAGATTAAGATGAGGACCTTCTCCTTCATCCTCATTGCAGATTATCTCTTTCAGTACTCGTCTTTGATGGTTTGAAGAGCCTTGGACTACAAAATCTGGAAGGTGGCTGCTGGCAGTATGGAATGCCTCATCAGCTTCAGCTGGTGGTGGTGGTGGGTAATTGGGTTTTGATCCAACAAACAGGTGGTGGCCTGCACGAGGCCAGTATGATGCATGACATCTCCATGGGGACCATGCATTGCCAAACCTACATGTGTAAAACATCGAATATATGTGGTTCATTATTAGTGATCGACGTCAATAATTAGTCAGTCAATAATCAGTGAGAACAAGTTAACTATATAGGACTTGAGGAGAGAACGATCGAGAGAGACTGAGAGAGCTCAATTATTCATGCAACTGTGCAGCTGTGCTACACGACGGACAGACAAGAAACTAACTAAAGGCGTCTGAAATTTAATGGGAATTTGTTTGTGAGCTAGAGAGAGAAGAGTTGCATGTATCCAACAACTACCTGGGTCTGGTACCGGAGCCAGCAGTGATGTGGCGATGATGAAGAAGAGCAGGCAACGAAAGATGGCCAACGCTGTACGCTTGTCCCCCATGATGAATATACTGGTGTTCTTCTCTCCATGAACCTCCTCCTATCACTGTTTATATGCACAAAATCAATCAACAGATGTATCATGTATCTATTAATCATACATGCAGATGCTAGCTGGATTAATTAATCTATATATACTAAAATTTAAGATCTGATCATGAAGAATTGATTGGCGTACCCTGGCCAGACTCGTCGATCTTCTTGCTCCTATACATCTGAAAATCGATCGATCGCAGGGAAGAAAAGGCAGCATACATGGATTAGTTTTAGGCAATTAAGAGATAGTATTAGACCTAGCTAAAGATACTACCTGTAGGTAGATACATCATAAATATATACCTGGAGATGGCTCTTGACATGAGCTATGCTAAGCCCTCTAACATTCATCAATTGAAGAACGAGCTTAGGAGTTGCACCTGTGCATACATACAAATCAATCAATAATTGACATCAAGCTAGACCATATCGAGAGTCCGAGTAAATTAAATAATCGATAGATACTACATATGGATTGATGTTTAGGTACGTAGGATCAGACCAAACGAAGAAGATGATGAAATTATCTATTGATCCGTAGTAGCAATCTATATAAACTAGAGATATATAGGATTAGGGTCCGGCCGGGCTTACGATCTTGGCCGCCGAGCCTGTCGACGGCGCGGACGAAGCAGAGATGAAGCTCCGGCGTCCAGCGGAGGCGGGGGTTCTTGGACCGGACGTAGGCCCGCACCGACGACGACGACGAGGTGCGCCGCTCCCCTTCCTCCTCCACCGTACTGCTGCTCGTCGAACTCCCGTCGTTGCCCGCCGCTGCACCGCCACCGCCACCTCCCGTCGACCCCACCTCCTTGCCTGCCGTTTCCATAGCTCGATCGATCGGCAAAGAGAAAGGAAATTAAGCTCTGGATCTCTATAGCTTGATGATGAACGGCGATTCTTGTTGCTGCTGCATCTGCATGATGTCAAAAGAGGCTAGCTAGCTAGCTATGACTATGAGAAATAAGCCAAAATCTGGCGCTGCAAACTGAACTGAGGTCACCATTCAATTCTATCTATCTATCTACCTAGCTATGTTACGCACACACATATATATTATTTGTCCATATGCATATCATATATATGGCTTGCTTTTTGGAAGGGATGGAGCTAAGCATGCATGTGCACATATATATTAGTAGTAGTAACTAACAAGCTAGTAATTAATTAAAGCTAGCTAGGTAATTAAAAGGGAGAGAAGCAGGTAAATATATAATTAAGATCCTGGACTTTTCAGTAGCTAGCTAAGCTAGTACCAGGGACAATTAATCTTCCAAGAAATAGCTAGTTTTGGAATTAGTTGGAACTTGGTCGCCACCGATCGAAAAGTCTTGGAAAGAGAGGCTTCTCATCTGAGTCTTACTAGTAGAATTTTTCCTCACTCTGATCTATAACTCTTGTAAGTTGTAACTTCCTTTTCTGTCTCTAGCTAGTGTAGAATTAAGTTGCAGTGGACTGATGAAAGGCAGGGTGTGAAAAGGAGAGATGGAGAAAAGAGTCCAAGCCAAATTTCAGATCAAGTATGAATAAGTCCGGGTGCTTGACTCCTTGCACTAGATGCCAATTTGTCTGTGACTGTCTATGTGAATGCACGAGTTTTTAGTACTTCTACATATATATACACACACATGTATGCATCAGTTATTGTACCCCAACCTGATACAGCATGTGTGTACATACTTAAATTATTTTCATTGTTTTTACATACTCAGTAGTTTCTATAAAGCCTCATGCATGCTACTACTATAGCTAACTGCTGACAATTAAAGTGCACAAAGGAATCAAGGAGAACTTAGCTAGCTACCATATATAATTTCAAACAAACAAAAGGAAAATTTAAGTCTACTGATAGTCAATTAGGTACATATTTGTAAGTACGTACGTACGTATAGTAGGACCAGTGTTTAATATCACCAGCAAATTTTATGAGACCTAGCACAAGGCTACGTCTTTTTTTTTTCCTTTATGACTAGCGATAGACTACTATCTTTTTGGTGATACTAGCAAAATACCTACGCTTCGCTATAAAAATGTATTATAAAATGTTAAGGATTTTTATCAACTATAACAATATTACTTGTTTGAACCAAATATGGATTATTTCATAATATCAGGAAATATAATGGGCTAATTTACAAGAGAACTGTATAAAACAGAGTGGTAGTAGATTCACTGTCATCACCACTAGAGACATTTAAAGTAGTATAGATATACACTATCGGTTCTAAAGTATAAGGATTTTTAATTATTGGTTTAGATTTATATCCCGAGATGATGTATAGTGTATTTTTAGGACGGGTATATTATCACCGCCACATGATGGTTGATCTCTACTGACTAGAAATCATGGTATCTAACTCATGGTTGAGTAAACCATTATTCACAATTGGATAGTTATTCAAGCACCCGCAACAAATGAAACTATTAGCATTAATTATCTAAAGAATGAAACTATAAGAGGTCAGGGGTTGGGGATTGCTGCTCTTAGTATGTGCTTGTTTCGAAATATTAATATTTTCATTTGTTCTTAAGAAACCGTAACAAATGTCATTGATAAATACATAATTCTAAGCAATATCATCGTATAAACGAATTTATCTCAGAAATGTTATCGCTGTCAGGGTTCCGTCAGCATTTCTCCATTAAGTGCTATAGTATGAACAGTGTATTTAATGATAGAAATGGACGGAACCCTAACATCGATGGTACTTTTTCAGACAAAGTCATTTGTACGATGTTATTTCGTAGAACTCGTACTCATCGATGACATTTCTTAGACTTAGATGTTTGTCAATAGTATTTTTTAGATTTTTTTCTTTATTTATTTATTTATTTTGTGGGAAACAAATTTAAGATTATCGACACGGCAATAGAGAAAGTCCACATGAAAATTTAAGAATTGGCTGGAATTTCACAGGAAGCCTCGTTGAAAGTTTCTCAGAATGCAAACATAGATTAATTTATGGAATGAGTCATAGTATATACGTGGACAGAGGGGGTCCGGATCCCCTAGAGTTGAAGCCAACTCCACCCAGTGGATTTTGCTAAATCCTAAGTTCCTAACCATCCTAAGTTGCCTCTACGGCTGAGATCATGGCACAGCTAATTAAGCCAATTTAACTCCCTTAATCAGGCAGATTTGGAGGGAAAATACTTACCTTTTTAACTTTTTGCTCCATAACTGTGATAATACACTCCCTTAATCAGGTAGATTTGGAGGGAAAATACTTACCTTTTTAACTTTTTCCTTCATAACCATGATAATACTCCCGCCATCACGAATTTACATGATCTCAGCCGTAGAGGCAACTGGATGGTTAGGATTTAGCAAAATCCACTAGGTGGATCGAGTTGGCTTCAACTCTAGGGGATCTAGACCCGGACGGAGGAAAGGAAAGGGAGTATCATAGTGGTTGGCAAAAAGTTGAATGTCTTTTCAATCTTTTTCTTCTATTCCGGTTTGTTCCTGGTCCACTTGTCAGCTGGTATTTGCTACTTGCATATGTACTCTAAATTCATGTATAACAACGTCACCAGTATCTCATACTGTATAGTTAATTATACTCTAAATTGTATATTTCTGTTGCTGATGTGTTCTACTGTTGCTTTCTTTTTTAATTATGTGCCATTCCAAGCTTGTTAAAATCTTTATATTTGCTTAAAAAGAGATTGTATGCCAAAAGGTCGTTAATACCTATACCTGTTTCATATGCCCTTTTGTAGAATCAAAGCTACTACAATCAATCAAAGCTAAGCTAACTCTAGTGCCAATATTGCAATTTGCATTAGAATCTTGTATAAGAGGCACAATTGGAATTTTAATCAGAACCAGAGTACTACGACAATCCCTGAGCCTAATGGACAACAAAATTAAAGTGCATGTACTCTCAACTTCTGAAGATCGATGTTAAATACAGAGGTCCATCATTAATTACTCATAGTCAGTGGACATCTTAACTAAGCTTTTGGTCGAATGAATGTAATTAAACCGGTAGCACTTTATCTTTTAGGTACATTTTGTACACCATTTATTCTACCTTTTGACCAGTTAGCCTGTACTTTGGTATATATATAAAAAAAAAAGGGAAACTGGTATAATTATTGAATTGTTGCCTGGTTGCATATGCTTGTTCTCTGAAAACTTCATGAAGTATATATACATACAACATATGTATGTTTGATGTGACCGTTTCAAAATTAATATATGAAGATCAGCTGGCATGATTACAGAATAGATAGATGGAGAGGCCATGGATCAGTACTGTAGCAATGCATATTATTTGCTCTTTTCTCATTATTGTTTCCAACAGGTACAATGCAAGTTCTTCCAGCTGCTGGTACGTTTGGTTTCAAAGAAAAGGAGAGCTGCTAACTAGCTTTTTCGATCTACATTAAACACCTTCCTTTTTCATCATCATTCCATTTCAGAGATTAACTAACCACCATTTGGGAGGTAAGACTAATTAACTTGCTTGACTAGAAAACATTGCTAACACTTTCCTGATCAGAGAACATGAATGCTAAGCAACACGGAAACCAATTGGAAGATAGGAAAACAGTCAAGTATAATTGCCACAGTAAATAGCATTTCACTGTATGATCACAGCAATAAGAAATCAGCTGGAGTCGTACTACGAAGTAGCTAGGCCTTGTTGACTAACAGAAACAGTACTAGCATGAGCTTATATATTTGCGAGGCCGTTCCGTTCTGAATTTGTACTATGAGACTGCACCAACTAATTTCCACCTAGCTGATTTTGCTGAGTGCCGCAATCGATCGTCAGCTCAAGATTTAGAGCGATTACAAGCAGGAAGGGGTGAGGAAATAAACTCTGTTCAGTTGTTCCAATGCTGCATGCACAGGAGAAATCTAGACAAGAAAAAGAAAGGAGCAGAGACATTTGTCAGATGAGTCCGGCAAGTTCACCAACCTGTTGAATAGCCGAATAACTGAATTGGGTGGTTTGTCAAACAAAGTGGCTGGTTACCTCACCTGCACCTGCAGAAAAACGCTGCTGCTCCTCACCCTTCAGCACCTGACTAGGATTAGACATGTCACCATCCTCTTAGAATTCAGAATGTCTCCAATTGAAGCTCCCCAACTGCCTGATCGACGAGGTCACGACATTATTTACTGAATCAAATTCAATATAGCCTATGACACTTTTTATGCCTGCACATATATTCTTGTGTCTGAGATAAGCAATTTTGTTGCCACGCTGAGGGCATAGAATTGTTCCAGAATAGATGAAAATGATCAACAAGTTCCTGTTATATATTCGCAGGGTGCACTGTATGATGTTTCTTCCAGGAAATTGCAGTGTAAAATCTTGCATTGTTTGGACTCACATTAGACCTGTTGTTACTTTTACTTTATTTAACAGAATTCCAACAATGCACAGCACCATATGGTATCTTGGGCAGTCTTTTCTATTGACCATACTTGAACAGAACTATCATGTGAATGTCACTTAAAGCATTGCAAACTAATGCTCCTCATGACTTCCATTTCCATTTTGATTTGAGACTTTACAGGTGTCAACATCACGTCATAGTCCAATTCATCACCCACGGTTTATGGGGGCCTCTTTTTCTGGAGAGAGATAATTGTGGAGGAAGAAAAAAAACAAAACTAAGGATCATAACGAGGGTGTAAATACAGCTGAGCAGGAGGGAAAAGTTAAACATCACATCTTGTGGCAGATTGAAATTAGGGTGAAGAAAAGTTAAACTGTATCCCCGCCTTCCCCATGTCATGATCAAACTGTTTTAGGATGTGGCAGTAATTCACCTGAGCAAGAGGGAAAAGCATTCATTCAGTAAGAGAAAAAAAATAATTTAATTTCATCAGTTAGTTCAGAGGGATGTCAAATACAAACCTCTATGCGAAATAATCTGGTTGGCATAACTACACCAAATCCTGCAGAACTCCTGAATGTTTGAAGGAAATTAGCAAGAGGAAATTTCCTGAGATCAGGCTCTGCTAGTTTGGCAAGATTTCCAGCTGAGACAAATGCATGGCCATAGATTCCCAGCTCCCTGAGCGGCTTCAGAGGTATATCAAATGACAGATCAGCAAAGGCTGTGACCGCTATGTCACCTCTAAGTGTACCTAGCTCAGGAGAAATGGAAGGAAGATTTTCAGAATTCTTGGGATCACTTGTTCGCAAGTCAGTCCCCAGCCCTCTTTTCTTGAAGCCTAATAGTGATGATGGTCCACCCAAGCGGCACATAAGAGACCTATTGCCACCCAAGTAGAACTGCTCTGGAAGTGGGGATATAGAGCCCGTCGATCCCCTTTCCAATGGGTGGATCACCCCTGCAGCCACTCCAGCATTAAGGGCGCCATTCAACACACCCAATGGTAAAGCCACTCGAAGATCAAGTTCCTGATACAATATGCAGGAGTGAGTAATGCCAGTGAGAAATCACCAATATTATTTCAGCTAGTTAGTAGTTTAGGCTTGATCAGACCAGCTACTTCATAAAAAAATTATAATATCTATCATATTAGATATTACAGAACAGAGAAGGATCAAGTTATGTCATTTAAAGGCAAAGTTGCTGGTTTATGAAATCTGAAGTAGCAGAGGCTGAAAAGAAAGGGCAATGCTGTAAAAAATTCAGAATTCTTGACCAGAGAATTTAACTAGCTCCGAAAGTTTTTGGTATCCTAACAACATGATTTATATCACGTAAGAAAAATAAACTGCTTTTAGCAGGCAAAAAACTACGGAGCACAGGATGCATCCCATGCGAATTGACCATGTGATTTCCCCTTTCCAGGAAGTGGCAATTATAGATCAGAAAGGTAAAGTTGTCCAGTATACCTGTCTAATGTAACGCACATTTTTGCTGTCTGGTGCAAGGCCTCCAACTTGAGAAGAAAACAGAAAAGCATATCCACGTGTCGGTCGTATGCTTGAATCTCTCTGGTCAGACTTGTATGTGTACTTAATAGAGGATAGAAGGCTATGCCCTAACTGCCTACTTATGGAATTGGATGACATCAGTGCCTGGCCAGTAATAGTACGCCATGACAGATTGTAAGAGAGGATATGGTTCGTGGTGGAGAGCAAACCAACAGAAACACCCATCATGTGTTCTTTGAGTGATGACTTCAACCAGTCCTCAGAGAGAAGTGACATTCGAGCTACCAGTGGAGTAGGTATTGCTCCGATTCTTGGTATTGCCACTCCGGTACTTAGGTCCAATGTCTGATCTAAGCCAAGATCACCTGATGCATCCCACGTCTCACAATATCCAAATAGGTTCTTCAACTTCACTGAACCTTGAACTGAGCATGATCTAGCCTGTGATAGATTCAAAAGGAAATATATAGATGACACAAGGAGATTTGAAAAGCAATTGTAATAACGCAGAAAATATTAGCCATCAATGCATCCTATTCTCCCACCAAAGTAGGTTATGAAACTGATTCATAGTTATGAACGTTCGTTGCCCAACTGCACAAATGCAGAGTTTAGTAAAGAATGGAGAAAAATCTTTGCTAGATTTTCACTCATATTATTCCATGGATGTTGGATAGGTTAACAGAAACATAACTTTGACAAAGGGGGGACAACTAGGGGGGGAAATACTTAAATATCTGTTGAAGAAATACTGATAGAAAGGAGAAAAAATAAGGAAAATAGCTATACAGTAGAAAAAACATATAGACTGCAGAGGACTAGTTGTTTTCTACCCAAGAAACCGAATCAGTGCAATTGAAGCAACTACAACAACCTAAAAGCAACATTGAAACATTGAATTCTATTAGAACAAATCGTATTCAGTCATAAATTTTCCTACAGATCTCCATCATCAAAGTCCTGGTACCAGCATAAGAAATCAACACCTGTTGTCTGCTTAAAATCATGTACAGCATTTCCTTATTTTCCATGACACTACTTTTGGTTAAAATTAGCTAGGTTAGACTCAAGTTCCTAACTGGAAGCAATATCGTGCAGTCTCATCTTTATTAGTAACTCAAGCTAAGTAAGTAATCATAAAAGGATGTTCGATTTTGTAAAAGAAAAAAAGGAGACATTTTTAGTAGGATGCGCATACCCCGCTGTTGGCGAAGATGCCGAGTTCGCCGGCAGCGCGGCCCCGGGCCTCGGCGACGTCAACAAGGACGACAACGGCTGCGCCACCCGGGAGCCCCGGCGGAGCTGCGTCGAGGGTGATGGATACAGTGTCGAAGGCGCCGAGGCGACGGATCCGATCGCCGGCCGCTGCTGCAGCGCGCACGAGGTCTCTGACGGTGGCGGCACGCGCCAGGTCGGAGCCCACCGCCGCCTCCACTGCGGCGCGGCGCGTGCGGCTGCAACCCCGGATCTCCACATCGTGCACCCGGATCCGGACCTCATCCGCTGTGAGGCGCCGCAGGACAGACTGGAGGCGAGCCTCGTCGGCGCCGTCGGACGGGGACGGGGAGGTTTCTTGGTCGTCATCGAATTCATAGTCGTCGTCTTCGAATTCGTCATCGTCGTCGTCGTGGTAGTCTTGCGGGACAGAAGCAGAAGAAGAGGGTGTGGTGGTCGCCATTGGAATGGATCGGAAAGGAAGGAGCGATCCAAGTGGGATGCAAGAGGAACTGCTCGACTCACTCCTAAAGCATGCCCCCAACGACGTTTGCAATTAGAGAATTTCACTTTTTTTTTAAAGAAAACAATACAAGTGCTTGCCATAATATGGACAAAAATGAAGAGATCCAAATGTTTTTTTATAGGAGAGTGATCCAAATAGGATTGAGGAAATGGCTAAGGGAGTTGGATCTTTTGATAGCGAGAATCAATGGTACAGCAGCACAGTGAGAAAATAGCAGGCCACCAGGGCAACCACAATATTGTAAAAAAGATGACCTTAAGCCATTAATGTATTCTTAAAATATACCTTATACATTGTGCAAACTAGCCATAGCTTATAGTGCACTATATGCTTATGGCCAACCATAACAAATAAACAAGTATTTTTCTCTCACTCCTATGCTTTCTCTCTCCTTTATCATCGTACTCAAAATGGTTGTTAGCTAAATTATATTTTATTCTTGCTACATATACATATCATAAGCATTGTATGATATGTCATAATAAAAACATAAATAATCATTTATGGATCTCACCTTAAGGTGTGCAAGGGTTTTAAGCATTGGCCTTGCCTAACTATTGCACAACACTGTAATGAATCACTATACACAAAATAACAATAAATTTACTACGTTGTACTGTAGTAAGTCATCGTAGCATAAGGACTCAATGTCATTTATCTCAAACCGAACGGCTAAGATTCTTCACATATCACTGTACTTTTTTTTCTAGTGTTAGCATACAATAGCGGATGATCCGATTCCATGCCTAACATGCATTTGAAGGAAACAAAGTGCCACAATCCAATGTGCATGGTGTGAAATTATATTTACATTAAGTCATTCTCTACCTAGAGGACTTCACTAACATAGCACTAATATTGGTAAGTTGTATGACCTTTAGGTGCACACAAGATCTTTAGGGTTGTTTGGTTAATTACCATAACTTGTCTAATCTTGTCACACCTTAAGTTAGCTAAATTTGATCCAAGTCAAGTGTGTGTTTGTTTTATGACAAAATTCTATTTTTAATATATAGTCAATAACATAATAAAGTGTGACAAGCTTGTCACATATTAGCTAAAGTGTGACTCTATTTTTGTTAGCCAAAACTTAGGAAAGTTAGCTACAATATTATGATAACATTAGACAAATAGAGTAGGTCAACCAAACATTCTCTAAAATTTACAAAACTACCGTAAATCAGACTACTACAAAGCTACCTATTTAACATCACTTTTTTTACAAAATTACATATTTAAATCATTGTATCATAAAACAACTACCCTTATAACTTAAAAAAGATAATCATAGAAATCTAAAAGCTGAAGTTCTTTGTAGTTTTGTTATATATAACCTTAAAAATGTGGTTTTATAATAATTTGGTTAATGTATACGTAGTTTTATGAATTTTACTCTAACTTCTTTTATTTTTTTTTACCCTTACAAACCTGCACATTCATTTCTGCAGAGAGAAAAAGAAAAGATGAAAACTTGTTGCATGCTATGACTGAATGCCTACCATGATACAAGAAAGAAGACAAAAGAAAACACTGAAATTTCATAGGATTTGAGGAATTTCAGGCGGTTTCGGAGGAGGCCGAGGCGATCTCGAGCTGGGCCCACCACAGGGGATTCTCCCGCGGGGCGGCCTGCTCCGCTGACAATCCGCCCACTCCTCTCACCATCCTCGCCACCTCGCCCATGCTTATCGCTCTCTTCCCCGCCTCCGGCCTCACGCACCGCCTCACCACCTCGCACAGCGCCGCCACGTCTTCCTCCGGCGCCTCGGACGACGACCTCACCAGCGTCCTGTCTGCCATGGCGCTGAGCGGCCTCTTGCCGTCCAGGTAGCTCGACGCCCATAGCACCAGGAGCCGGTCGTCTTCCGAGATCGGCCGCCGCCCGGAGATCACCTCCAGCACCAGTATCCCGAACTTGTACACGATTACGCTTTCTTGACTAATCTCTCGCAATGCTGCTGCTGCTGCTGCATCCTGCTTGCTGTCATCCTTCCAGAATTCGATGTCCGCGATCTTGGCTGCGTAGTCCTCGGTAAGGTAGATGGATGAGGAGCTCAAGCTTGTTGGGAGAAGAGGAGGAGGATCTAGCTGGATCATGTGCTCCAAGCAGTAGGCTACTCCCGTGATGATTCGTAGTCGTGTTTGCCAGTCCAGATGTTCTGCTTCTCTGACTGCAAAACCAATTTGATTACTACATTATTTGCCAGTCACTAGCTACAGCACATTATATGTATTACAGTTTGTTTGTTCTTCGGATTAATCAAGATGGGGTTTTTTGGCAGAATATAAGATGAATCAATAGCATTTGGAGGTTGAAGAATTATATAGGAGCCTTACTGTGAAGATGTTCAAAGAGGGAGCCACACGGTGCATACTCGAACACCATCATCCTAGTGAATGGCTCCTCGCATACGCAGTAACCAAGCAGGTTCATGAAGTTCTTGTGGTTCACTTTGGACAACACCGAGATCTGAAAGAAGAACACTTACTACTATACTCTGCAATTCTCCATTGGGAGAAGGAGTAGCAATGTAGCATGCAGATGTATGCTTTGCTCATTAAGTACAACATATGAGTACCTTGTTCCTGAATTGCTCTTCAGATTGAGCAGACCATAGTTGGGCAGAGTTAACTGAAGTCGAAAGAACAGCTATTTCAACCCCACTTGACAGAGTACCCTTGTACAATGTGCATTCAGGTAAAGTGTCGATCACATTGATGAAACCCTCACATGCTGCCTCCAGCTCTGTCCTCTCTAGAGAAGGCACACCTGCACACAAAAAGGTAAATTATACTTGCTGAAAATCAGTAAGATGCACCAGGCACTGTGGCTTGATGCATGGATTTGGCTTCTGTAGTTTACAATTGCAGAAAACAAATGTCTATAGAAATGTTAAGTGCATTTAACCATGAATTAGTCTAGGTAAGATGATGGCAGGAACAAACAGACAGACCTATTACAAATGCCTTCTTTAGCTGTCCACTCAGCCCTGTGGCCCATGGCATGACAGTGTTGTCCTTCTTTCTACGGGAGAAGAGTAGATATATGGCAGTAGCTACTGCTGCAACGAAAAGGACTCCAGCAATGGGCAATGCGTAGATAAGCCAACAAGGTTGCAGTTTTGGTGCCGGTAATTGAACTGGGGGAGGCAACTGCTTTTGGGAGTGTGTTTGTGTTTTATTAGAAATCAGTTCCCTTGATTGCAGAAGTTGTCTGGCATTGTGAACAGTTCTACACAAAAATTGAATAGATTGTGTTACGAAAAAATGGTGCTTGGAAAATCGAATTGCAAACAATTAACACATGCAAATTAAACTACATATTCTATATTCCCATGTTGCCTTCTCTGTTACTCCTATATTAGTAAAACATTCTATGGGTTTTATCATCAAAAATTAATGTTATATGCACGGTCAATTGATAGCCTACATGTCAGAAAAACAAACCGGAGATTTAATTAATGTACATAAGGTATAATGTCATCATCATTGCAGAAATTTTGACTTTAAAACTACTTGTTTAAAATAGAAACAGAAAAAAAGGGGGAAATGTTGTTATAAGGAGTCAAGTAAGCTGAAAAATAATTCGAGGTGTTAAGTGCTTGGTGAAATAGTCTAGGGAGTAACTTATAACTGTTTTAAACATTTGATAGGCACAAAGAACCCTCACTTTGCTAAGCATTTTCGGCAAGGTCCAAAACCTCCCCTATTGTCAGCTACACTGGAGAACATGTTCTCTTTGAGTAATCTGAAAATATCATCATAGCGCTTCAGATTACATAGCACATCAGAAAGACTAAAGCTCCATCAAAATGATTGGCTAAAGCATAACTTACAAGCGGAGCACTCTGCCAATCACCTTCCTTTCTCCCCAGATTGACAATGAATCAGCCGGTTTGTCTCTCTCGCTCTCTCTGTGTCTCAGAAGAGTTCTCCCTGAAGCACAAACTCAAATATATTCAGGTTCAAATTCAAATCCACTTGAAGCAACCATTCTATAAGGTCCCTTTCTATTCAATCTTTAGCAATCAAAAGAACATCTCACCTTCTTCACTGTAGGGAGCAGAGGACCCAAATCTCGCAGAGACAAGAAAGGAGAACAGTACGAAGTAGAGCACTCTAATAGTCCATGCCTCCATTTGCCACAATCTCGATTTTTTGGCTGCGCTCGAACCTTTTGTTTCTTCTGCAGATTGTTAAGAGTAAGTAAGAACAGCACGGTGATTACAAATGAACACTGTAAGGAGGGGAAGGATTCAAAATTTTACCTGTCAAGTGTGGTGGTGGGGCTATACTCCAGAAAGCTTAAATCTTTTGGATTGTAAAAGCACAAGTGATTCCATAGCACCTAAAGAAAGGTATCACCGAGTAAAGAAGCATCTCCTCTCTGTTTCTCCAATCAAAGCTGTAATGTTATGCTTGATATTAAGAACAAAAAGAAATGGAGAGGAATGTCAAATAAGTGAAACGATAGAGTAAAGCAGGAGCTTGCAAAGAGTCCAGCAATTAACTGAGCAAGCAAAGAACCGGACACTGTCATAAATCTGTTTTGTAAGGGCAAAAAATGTACAGGAGAGGCACAGGCAGTTTAGTTACAAAGGGAATCGACAAGAAAGAAAAGCCAAAGGATTGGTACCTGTAAAGAGAGGAATCCACACTACAATAACAGGAGTAGTAAGTTGCACTTTGGCATTGTCCTCGAATTTTCTCTTGGCCGGTATGCAGTTGGAAAGAGAGAAGAGAAGGTAGCCTAGAGGAGCACACAAAGTCTTGAGCTTCCAGAGAGGAGGAGAGCCAACAAGGAATCGAACTGGTCTCTGGAGACAAAGAAAAGTGATAGGCAGGCAGGCAGCTAGGATGTTCGAGGGCCTCACCTGTAAAGTTTTCCAGTCCTTTTGGTTGTGTTAACGAAAGAAGCGGAACATCGTTGTCTGTTTTTTGTGTATCGGAGCCGAATGTCTCTCTCTGTGTCAAATACCAGTATGGTGTGCAGATAGATGTGGCAGATTTTGTTTTTGTTTTGTTTTAAGGTTGTGGTGTGCTCTGTGCTGAAAATAAACCTTTGAGTTGGATACTTAACCTTTTTCCTAACAAAAAAAAGAGTTGGGCACTTAACCATTTGTTCTACTTTGTTAATGGTTTACTTGTATCCATTTATGTGGGAATAGGTTTAATTATCCGGCAGTTCGTACCTTATCTACTCGCTTGGCAACTTGGCAGTGTTCTCCTATCTTGGCCATACATATGTCATGCTTCTCTAGTAACCAGTGATTCCCATCTTTTTTTATGCTTATGCTTATAAGCTAAAATTTAAATTTTTAATTATAAATTTAATTTAGTTTTTTTTTACTAAAGCCTATTTTTCAGTTCTGACTTTTAAATTGCTAAAAATACTTATATAAAATTTTAATAAATTATTTTTTTTTTGCAAATACGCCGTTTGGCTTTTTTTTATGAAACACCCAAATAATCACCTCCAAGCAAACACTTTTGTTTGGGTGTTTCATAACAAAAAAAAAGTCAAACGGCATATTTATAAACGAAAAATAATTTGTGAGTAAAAATATCTATATACGTATTACTAACGATCTAAAAATCAGGACCGAAAATAAGCTTAGGTGAAAAAAATCACAAAACCAACTCCAAATTTAAGGTTGCAAATTTAAATTTTAGCTTATAAGCATAAATATAAGCGAAAAGATTAGGAAGTCCAACTCTTCAAGAATTCGCCAATTCAAAGTTTTTTCTTTTCTGAATGATATGTCATCCAACTTCCTACTTTCTTATGTGGAACAATTCTCACGAACAAAAGATTGTGGACGCTTTCACACTTGGAACATTTCTCAACATTTGCACAGGGCGTGCGAGTAGGTCAAGCCTGCCACATATGTTATATTCATTGATACAAGAGAGAGAGGGGGCGAAGTAGATAAGAGCTTCACAAATTGCAGACGCTCCACAACTTAGTACACAGTTTAAAACCAAAGCAGAGAATTGACATGGCATCTACCTTTGATGTGACTGAGGCAGATTAACCATCTTATTGTGTTTAGTGTTAAAGCTACTTGTTGTGCTTCTATTGGCATGTTTGCTTATGAGTCGATCATCACAGAGAGCAAGTCAACTGACGAAAGCACAAAGAAATCTTCACAACACATCGAGACGGTGACCGCTTGAACGCATACCAAACAGATACTATATGTTACCTTCCTTATTGATCAAAATTATGCGTGAGACAAAACTAAAGTATAATGACATGAAAATAAAAAAAAATAACATACGTAGCAAACATGTTAATTTCTTTAGTTCTCTATTCTCTGTTGGTACTAGCAATTACCTACTCGCTCGTTCGATTACAATTTCCACTTGTGTTTCTAAAGCAAGATTTCAGCTTGTACCATCCAATATTTTGGAAAAAAAACATAGAAGACCAAGCTTGGTGTTCATAGGAAAACTAGATTAAGTTGGTATGTGTACCTTTCATGATCTCATGCGCGCAGGGTAGGCTGCTGGTGCTGGCTTCAATCATGCAAAGCAGGCCATGATAATCGATACAGCAGTGGAGTATATATATTTCTGCATTTGTTCCGTAATCACTAGTTCGCTCAAAACAAAACCTGAAATTATTTCTGAACTAGCATATGATGGGACTGGACTCCTTTTCTGTCAGAGGGTGTTTGGTCTAGTGGTATGATTCTCGCTTCGGGTGCGAGAGGTCGCGAGTTCGATTCTCGCAACACCCCTATAAATTTTTTGATATTTACATCTAGGTCCTTCTCTTGCTGCTGTTCCCTATTTATATACCCCATGGAATATTGGTCATAATTTTTTGTTATTTACATCTAGGTCGCAGATTCTAGGCCGTAGTGTATGTATATTGGAGAAGCAGTTACATCTAACGAATTTTCTCAACAGGCAAGGCAGTGCAGTGCAGACAAACAAGTTGATGTTGGACAATGTCACGCTCAGAGGACAACGAACCCATGTGGTACTGTTAGGTCATAGCATACCTACGCCGTACATTCTCATGTTGATTGCACGTTCTAAGCATGTGCTCCAGTTTTGTGTATATTGATGATTTTTAGAGAGAATGGATGAATATCACCACCCAACTAGTATTTCCTATGTTGATTTATCATCAAAAGGAAAAAAGAATTCAGGCCGTCATAACATTTAACAAGTAAATTATTAGGTGGTGCCATATAATGCCCATCGAGAGAAGTGCACAAGATGCGACTGAACAAAACAGACACCTTGATGTTCCATCGCAAACATGACATGCTAGGCTCATGCATCAATTATCAATACGGTGCCGAGCAATTTGCTTGGCTTTACATCCATCCCAAGGTATCATTTCTAATACATCTGTTGGACAAGCTCGTACACATTGAGTGCATCCTATACATGTATCATAAATTTTTACGGAATGTGACATTGGATCTATAAATTTCCCTTTTCAACATCAAAATTTTCGATCTGGTAAAAATGAAATTAGTACTATATCAATCAAATGTATTGTAGACACCAGACGAAGCAATGGTTTATCCAAACTTGAACAAATAATGCAATATATTTCTTAATCCGTTTGTGAGAAAGCGTGAAAAGAGCCAAGACACTTGAATTTTGGGCTTCAACAATCATAATTATACGAATTGTATATACGAATTCGAATTTGAGTTCTAGTTTTAAATCCATTGCAATTTTTTCCTCTTCCTCTTTTTTTCGAGTTAGAATAAAAAGAAAAAAGAAAACAATTTTGCATCTTTGGGACAATCTATATTCTTTTGGTGTAGTTGAAATAACGGAATTGGAACTTGTTTGGTTAAGTAGGGGAAACTCAATCAAACTCATAACTGTCGATACAACTAAAAAAAACTGCTTACTTATCCCATGATATGGGGTAAAATTTAGGAATCCGCTTATGTAATAGAGCCGATCCACTAAGGGATTAAGCAGCGGTGTAGTATCAGATCCCAAAGATAGTAAGTTCTTTTTTCTTGCTTATGGGAAAAAGTCTTTTTCAAGGATTTAGATGCTGTATCCATGCCTGTTCGAAATGTGAATTATAGTATTTTTTCTTGTGGGAATGGCATCTCAAGGAGCTCTATGAAGAAGGTAGCAAAGAAAATCAGTAATGTGGCTTAAACCCCACTTGGTTTACAGGCACCGGTGCAACCAACTTATACATTGTTTCTCTGATACGACCAAACACAGGTCAACGGGGTTCACCGGAAGTAAATTGATACCAGTGGGATGTCAACGTCGTTGTCATCGTCGTCCTCACAGGCCACCACAACGTCAAGATGGCGACGGTATGGGGGCACCTCCACCTTGGCCACCTCCCTCGCCACATCCACCACCTTCTTGTCCAGCCGCTCCTTGTGCCTTGGGAACATGGAGTTGTACAGCAGCGACGTGCCGCAGGATATGCTGTATGCATTGAGGCCCTTCTCCTTGAGCCAGTCCAGGAGCTCCCTCAGCGTGATGTTGCCAGTTATGGTCCAGCGGTCCCAGACAGTCCAGGCCATGTCCTGGTGCTTGATGGTCTTGGGTGGGACCGGCTCGGCCATGGAGAATAGGGGGATGGCAAGGTTTGCAAATGTGTTCCTGTAGTCTTCAACCTTGTGCCCACCAGCGAGTACTTTGTACAGTTCCAAGCAGACAAGTCCGGTAGCCATCGCAGTTGAGGTGGCTATGGCAGGAATGATCCTGCCAGCTATAAACTTGGCCTTCAGCTTGTCCACTTCAGGAATGCTATAGTTCCTTGCCCGCATGTTAGCAAAACCAGCTATCACGTCCATATGGTAATTGGTGTCATCATCCTGCCCATACATAAAAACCTGCTTATATACCAACTCTAGGATCATAGCTGTGCTCATCCTAGAGATGGATGGTTGGGCACTCAAGGAAAAGCTAAAAAATTCACAAATTTAGCATGAAAGCTACAGGGTAATATAAGCACAGATGAACCTTTTCAGGGAAACAAATCAAAGTTCGGGAGCAGATTGATATGATGTACTGACCTT
The DNA here is from genome assembly GCF_000231095.2 of Oryza brachyantha. Taxonomy (NCBI): domain Eukaryota; kingdom Viridiplantae; phylum Streptophyta; class Magnoliopsida; order Poales; family Poaceae; genus Oryza; species Oryza brachyantha. Next base: position 266,718 of record NC_023174.2, read on the forward strand.
CTCAAACTGTATTGGTTTCATGTGGAATCCTGGGGGCAGTGTCTTGGAAATTGCTTCTAACTTTGCAACAAGTTCCTCAATGACAGCGGCATCATCAACAGATGCAGAGGATAGGCTAGTAGCCTTCTCATCTGTAACTATCTTAACCCCTTGTTTTGGTTCGAAATCAGGAACAATCACCTTGTCAACAGCTTCAGCCAACTTCGCTGGGCTTTTGGTCCAGTCAGGTATTGGTATTCCAAATGTTTCTGCCCTTAAAATTGCAGCAGCCACAATAAAGTTAAGCTGACTTGGATCAGACGTCGAGAATTCCAGCGGTCGTGGGAACCGTTTTGGAGCAGACCAGAAAGGAGCACCAGAGCTGGTCATCGCATCTTCAGGGAAGGTGAATGTCAGTTGCTTCACACGGTTGGAGAAATAATCCTCAAACCTATGATGCACCATCAATAGAAACATTAGATTACTGTTTATATATAGTTCTGCAAAATGCACACAACAATCAAATGTCATAGCTTTAGGTGCAAGTTTCAAATTGTGGAAGATTCTTGCACACAGCAATAATGAAAAGCAAGCAGGTGTACACAGCTTATGGCCTAATAACCTATAGGTGTGCAAGAGAGAGGTGTAAGCTTACTTAAGACGTGCCCAGGTAATGCAATCTTGAAATGTCTCACACTTCTCTCTCTCGAGGCATTCAATAACACGCTCAAGCTGATCCCTAGCTTGTGCATCACCAGCAGTTCTTGCTGCAGTTGAATATCCGCTAGGATTTGACAGGAAAGCATTTACTTCAGTGGGGGTCTTCTCAAGTAAACCCTCAAACTCAGACCTAGCCCAGGTTAGGCAATGATCAATATTATGAGGAAATGAATGTACGGTACACATCGGCGCCTGCTTTTCAGGTGGATCTCTGGATGCCCCATAGTTCTCTGTTAGGTGAGGAATGACCATTTGTGTGTTACATTTAGCACCTAGAGTCCCAGATTCCAGAAGCGCCTTCTGGAAATATACACATCGGGAATCAATGTACATTCTTGCAGTCACATTGTCCAGGGCATTGACAACAGCATCCAGGCCCTCCCAAAAGGCATCATTGAATACGTTTTCAGTCTCAGGACTTGCTCTGTTCTGAAGGGCCTCAACATGAAGCTTAGGATTGATTGCCATAGCAGCAGTAGCAGCAACTGTGGACTTAGGCTGCCCAATGTTCCAGTCACGGAAGAGAAACTGGCGACTGAGGTTGCTCTTTTCAATAACATCATCATCTGTCACAGTAAGCTTTCCATTCTCACTGCAAGAAATGCCCATCAGTGCAAGGTTCTTCAAGAATTCACATCCAAGTGCCCCAGAACCAACCATAAATATTTTCGCCTGCTCAAGCTTCCTTTGAAGCTTAGATCCAAAAACACTGATTTGTGCATCGTATCTAGTATTCTCTGGCTTCAACTCGCCCGGCTCCAATGGTTCAACAGGGAGAGATTCAACAGAATCAAAATAGAAGAACTGCAAAACCAAGAAAATACATTAATTTTTTTAGATTGACTCAAGAGTTTTTTTAAAAAAAGAATCATGTTGTTATCAAGAAGGTGAAAGATTCTAACTTGGTAAAGCGGATGGAATTTCCCTGAGCATGCTTTCACAACTTCCTGACCTACAATACCACCAAACATTGCAGCCATAGGGTTCAGAACAGCCCTGGAACCACTTGCAAAATGGTGCAGAAGCTTTTTGTCAAGCTCTTCAAGTTTGCTATCACCCAGAGTCTCATTAATGCTAACAGCAAAATCTATCAGCCTTTGTGCATCATCAGTGGACCCAGCAATAGGGAATCGTTTCAGGTCACTCTTAAACCTATCCAAAGCTTGAAAAGCCAAATGCAAAAGTGGTGGACGGTCTAACTTGGAGAAATCGCTCATGAGAAACTCCCCTGGTTCCTTAATGGCCTCTTTCAAAGGTTTGAATTTAAGAACCTTTGGTGGCTTGACCTGAGTAACGATACCACCTCTAATATATGTCCCATATGAGCTAGTGTCTTCTTCTAGAGTAAAGGAATATGGCCTAGCATTCTTAATCTTTCTTGGTTTCCCATCATTTAGTTCAGTCATTCCATGGACTTCTGAGAACACAACTAAATCACCATCCTGGAACTCCAGACGCTCGTCATCAACACAGGAAACAAGCGCAGGGTTGTCATTGCTGATCGATGCTACTATTCCTGTATGTGGCTCCTCTCCATCAACATCCAATACAGTGAACTCAGGACCAAAGTCACAGAAGACACTGCCAAAAAGGCCACGAATTTCTGACTTAATGAAAGCAATTGGTGGCTGATGGTTGTGGCAGTAACTGTCAAACTCAACTGCTTTCTCTAAGCTGATTTCAGTAAAGACCACAGCCTGTATATGCACATCAAAATGATTATTGTAAGAATAAGAAAAATATGCAATAGAAAGAAGGATTGCATGAAAATATGCAAGACATGGCCATCTGCTCCAAACAGGAGGACAACTCTGAAATATTACCCTGAACAGACAACAGGCTTTTTTGCATGCCATGATAGTATGGAGGATTACAGTGGTGTTTGAGATAGCTGAGATTGAAGGATTGCAGGATTATCTGATTTGGGGATAGCTATTTGAGCATATAAAGGAATGATTTAACTACTGCAAAGTTGAAAGTTTGCTCTAAAAATACCAGATGAGGAACTTCTATATAGAAAACTTTTGCACAAAATGCACTTTTTAGGACTACATGCCACAAATCATGATTGTCTCCATGGTTTACTGAGATGCTGCGAGACTGTTCTGCAGCTTTACCTTAAGTTTTCTTATCAGTAGTTAGCACAAATTTAATGAAGCTCAATGGATTGTGTAAACGGGTATAAGGATAGCACTAACTAATAAGGCCAGATCCACTAAGTTCAACTTGTATGTGTTCTTGTGAATATCAAATTCAGAGTTCAACAATGAACGTAAGACAGTAAGAGGAGTTCCTTTGACAAAAATCAAACAATTAAAGGAAGAAGGCAATAATACTACAGCATCCTGAGGGCCTAATGATAGCAAGCAACATTAATGGTATTGCAAATATCAGGCAGAAGATGTATATGGGGAAGCTAGTAGCGGTAGATATGTATAGTTCATCCTACACATCAAGAAATTTGAAACTAAATACTTTGATTATTTGATAGCAAACTTTCTATAAAGAATAGCAGAAAAAATCTAGACTAGACCAAATAACAAGATGCACAGCCTGTTGTCACAAACTTGCAGCTCACATGGAGCAAAACAACTACTCAAAATGAAAGATACAAAACAACTACTCAAAATGAAAGATACAGAAGTAGAACAAACAAATGGCAAGGAAGGAGAATGCAGATCAACTGCATCCTCACATACCTGAAAATTAGAAAGCTGCTCTTTAGTCAAGTCACCAGTTATAGTAGAGATAATAACAGCATTATTGAGCTCTTGTAGCTTCTGAATACAAGCTTGAGCCCGGTTTTGACCAACATCATTTTCTGATAGGAAGAAGTTGCTTGATAAGTCCCATAGGTCCACTTTATCATCATCATGCAAGGTTACAGACTTGACTCCCGCAAGGACAAGGTTCTTTGCTGCAGGAATAAATTGGCATTAAGTAAATCGACTGCATCTAAAAGTGGGAAACAGGAAAATCCAAAGAACTGAACTATTAAGTAATAATCCTCAATTAGAACTCTTCTAATTCACACGGTAGACACTACTTGCTATGCTGCTAAACATTACATAGAGAGTCTAGAGCATTTTAGCTTAAGGCATAGGCCATAGCGCAGGAGATTGGCCAGACCTAACACAGCTTTGCTTTAAGAATGAAGCTCCTAAAGGGGATAAAGAGGTTAAAAAAAAAACAGCACACGAGGGAAAAGTTCAAACTCGATGGTCTAAAGAATGGACTGAACAATCCCACAAGGCCAAGAGCATCAATTTGGTTTATAATTGATCTGATATAGAACTAGCAGAACTGGGGCAGTAACCCAGCATATGAGACCTTCACACACATTAAGATACGGAGTAACATTTAACAATAATCAGTAGCGAAACTTGTTTACGAAGTGATATTGATAGTTATCTATAGTGGATAAGATCGAGTAGTCTAGGGGGACAGAAAATATCATGCAATTCACTACATGTTGGCCATTTTGCAAATCAGTACAGAAAATGTAGCAGTAAATAAGGTGGATTTTTACGGAAAGAAAGAAAGAAAGAAATAATGAGATGTGGGGTTGGGGAGTCAGGCATACCGATCTCGGCGCCGAGTCCGTTGAGGCCAGAGACGAGGACGTTGGAAGCGAAGAGGCGCTTCATGGTCTCGCGGCCATAGACAGCGAGCTGGCGGCTATGGAGGTCCTCATCGATCTCGGGCGTTCTCCCGGTGGTCATGTCGTGGTTGTCCTTGGCGTCGGCGCGGGTCTTCTTCTGCAAGTCGTCGACCTCGTCGGCGAGCTCCTCCCGCTTGCGGGTAAGCATATAGTGTAGGGCGCCGCCGAGGAGGCCAAGAAGGAGGAGAAGGCTGAAGGCAGCCGGCGGCGAGAGGTGGCGCGTCAGATCCAGGTCGAGACCTCTACAGCGAGAGAGCGGGTGCAGGTGTGTGTGCGTGAGACGGAGAAGAAGGAAGTGGGGAGAGGAGGAGGATTCGGAGACTCTACCTGATCTTCTTCTTCGCTTCTCTTCCGATAGCTAGCTAGGGTTTTCTTGGAGGGGAGGGCTAAACTGTAAATTCTTCTTCTTCTAATCCTTCTCTTCTCTTCTCTTTTCTTCTCCTTTTGTGAGCAAGCAAGGAAGGGAGGGAGGGAGGAAGACGATGGCAGTAAGTGGGGCCCAGCCCAGCCGCATAGAGTGAGTGCTTTCCTTGACGTGCCGGTCATCATCTGGTATCTGATTCCATCCATCTAGGTCCAATAATGATTCGTAGGCCCATATCCGCAATACAGGGCAGAAAATTAGAATTTATTTATATATATTCTTGTATTAAAATTAACGAAAAAAGATGTTTGTTTAAAAAAATAAAAACTAGACCCCAATAATCAGTTGGACAATATATATCGTCTACTGGTTGGATGATATATGCGACGTAGAAATGCCTATTGGTTATATTACTAGCAGGTGGCAACCCTCTGATGTCTATTTATTGGCACTACTAGTAGGTGGCAACTCTAGACGTTCGAGCTATTCGGCGCTGGACCTCTCTCTATGCGGACGACCTAGTCCTGTTCCTTTCCTCAGTGTGCCAGGATCTCGAGTTCGTCCGAGGCATCCTCTCCATCTTCGGTTCAGCTTTCGGGCTTCGCACCAACTTTAGCAAGTGCTCGATCATGCCGATCCGTTACTCGGCATGTGATCTTGAGCTGATCCGCTCCTCCTTTCCATGCTCGATCTTTGACTTCCCCTACACCTATCTAGGCATCCCCCTCTCTCTTTGTTCGCAAGCTGCCTAGGGCGGCCTTGTAGCCTTTGGTTGACAAGGTCTCTCGTTGCATGCCTCCTTGGAAGGGTTGGCTGCTCTCCTTGGCTGGCCGCGCGGTGCTCATTCAGTCTGTGCTCTCCTCTATCTCGGTCCATGTGGTCGTCGTGATTGGCTTGCCCGGCTGGGCAGTAAAAGCCATCAACAAAAAGCGACACACCTTCCTCTGGACGGGCTTAGACTCGGTCCACAAGGGACAATGTAGGGTGTCCTAGACGAATGTATGCCGCTCAAAAGGTTTCGAGGGGTTGGGCATCCCTAACTTGAGAACAGCAGGCTTCACCATACGCTTGCAATGATTGTGGCTCCAACACTCGGGACACCCATACTGCGCTGGTCTCGAGGCCCCTCTGAGCACCGGTGGATCAACGATCGCTCGATAGCCTCCATGGCGCCTCTACTGCTGCTCGCGGTGCTCCGCCGTATCCGGAACCAGCGTACAGTTGATGCGGGCCTCGACAATAACACATGGATCTCTAATATCTAGGGGCACTCACTATGCCGATCATCTGCCAGTTCCTCCTTATTTGGGATGCGGTGCAGCATGCCTAGCTTTCTCCCGGGTGCAAGATCGTCTCTGCTGGTGTTGGACGAGCGACCAAGACTACTCGGCGCGTTCAGCCTACAAGGCCTTGTTCATCGGTCAACGGCCTTTCCCGTGTGTGGACCTGCTCTGGCACGCAAAGGGACCAGCTAAGTGCAGATTCCTCCTTTGGTTCGCCTTCCAATGGTGTTGCCGGATGGCCGACCTGTTCCATAGGCGCGGTATCGCTAGCCATTCAGCTTGCCCCCTATGTGCTTAGGATACCGAAACAACAAACCACATTCTTCTAGACTGAATATTTGCTAGACAGGTTTGGTACCAGACGTTGGTGGTCGCGGGCTAGGAATCCCTTTCTTCCCAAAGGGGAGGTAATCTTCAAGACTGATGGCCATTGTGCAGAGCCTCACTTCCAAACCATCTGAAGACCAGTTTCGATTCAATCCTCCTGGTCTCCTGGTAGCTCTGGAGGGAGCCTAACCACAGGGTTTTCGACTCTATTCTCTCTTCTACCCGCTTGGTGCTAGAGTTCATCCGTGTGGAGGACCAATTCTCTCTTCTACCCGCTTGTGGCTAGAGTTCATCCGTGTGGAGGACCAGTTGTGGTCCTCTGCTAGAATCGCGACCTTCGGAGGCTTTTTGGGAGGTTAGCGTGGCGCTGCCCTTCTCCTGCACCGGCGCATCCCTATATAGTGGTTTTTGCTCTGTAGTGTTTTTATTCTTCTCCCGCTGCCTCCTGCATGAGGTTGGTTTGGTCTTGTTGCGTCATGTAATCAAAACTCTTCTTTTCATCTAATATATTGACGTGCAAAACTTTTTTTTATCTAATATATTGACGTGCAAATCTCTTACGTGCTCGAGAAAAATGTCTATTTACTGGACGATTTAACTAGGTCAGGGATCAATCGTAAAATATCCCCGAAGGGGTGATTCTACATATGGCCCCTGACAGTGGATAAAACGCTCACTAGTAAAGCGCTAACACGGTCACTTGCGAAAAGACGAGGTATTTTGGAGATAGGATAGCTTATAACATCACAAAGCACGATGAAACATCAAATATCCACCGAAGGGATTATTATGCTGTTCTGTCTTATTGGCTGCCAGCAAAATCTCTCAACTAACAAACATGTAAATGTAGTAATGTACCCCTACAGTACACCATCACCATGCATAATAGCAACAATATCATACCCACAGGTATCGCGCTGCAGCCATGTATTTTGCTTTTCGGTAGGACGCGACACACACATGATTCTCAAGCTGTACTAATAACCTAACACAAGGAAAAGTGAATGACCTATTTTCGATTCATTCACTTCAATGCTACTGCGAACTTAATACTCAGACGACTTCCAACTTCTTTTCTTTCTTTTAGCAGCATGACCCCATGGATGGAAGAAACCTACTAATTTCACCGTCTCCTCAATTCAAGCTTCTTCCTCAAGCAGCTTCTGATCAAAGTGCCACACCCCTGCAAGACAAGTTACGTAGTCAAACCACGGATCAACAGGATGATGCTACATCAAATCAAGTATTTTCTGATAAAAACACTAACCATGCCCCTGTCCCACTCTTCTGAGCTGGGCTACGTACTCAGATATCTTCTTGATGGCTTCAACCTTTAAGAGCAAGCGACATATTTTCACCGAAATATAATTTACTGAAGCATAACAATTGAATAATTTGGGGTCTGAAGGGATAATTCAATATTGAGGTATACCTGCTCCTCAAGGAATTCACTCTCAACGAAGTCAGTTAGCTGGGGATCGTTGCACCTTGTTGCTACCTGTTGATTTACAACAACACATTTAGAACTTTCACCATATTTTCTTTCTTAACGTAGGGTTCAAAATTGTAACACATATACTTGTCTAAAAACATTCTAAATCCATATTCAGCATCACTGCATAAAAGAAGAACAGCTTACACTGTGCAGGTTGTGCAACTTCTCATTGACCAGCTTTTCAAGCGCCAAGGCCAACTCCATAGCTGAGATCACAGGTGAGCCAGAGGTTAAAACATAGGAAACACTAAGTAGCTACAGGTATGAGTGTATAACCAGCAACAAACAGCCAATGCTTCTTTCCGGATACATAAGCATCAACAAAATAAACAAGGATGTTTCCTCCATTTGGAGCTTTTAGAGAATCTTTTCAGTGAAGTCCAAATTGTTTAAAAGACAGCTTTTGCAAAATGAAAAAAAAATATTGCGAATTATCTGCTCTTTTTTAAAACAAGTGGTGGTGGCAGTGTGCAAATTAGCCCTTGAACTTCTTAATATTAAAAAGAATCAAATTTATATGGACAGCCACATATGAAATCAGATTAAGGTAAAGATTTCCCATAGAAAAAGGATGGGTAACACATTTCATAGAAAATATATTTTTATTTATTTTAGGCAGTATCATAACACATTTTCTTTTACCATAGCAAAGCACGAGCATTCAACTAGTTTGACATAAGGATTCAACAGGGAAACTTTTTGAAAAGAGGAATATATCCCTGTTGAATCTTGATGGCAAATGAGATTATTCCAGTTGAATCTTGATGGCAAATTCACTCATTCAACAGAAACTTCCCTTCTTTTCAGAAAAAAGAAGGCATGCTCCTCCCAGACACTTTTTCTTAAGGATCCCACCACACAATTTTGACATACATAATAATCAGACACTACTCAAAGACAATAAGCTTTGCAGATGTGGCACCCATGTAACAGAAGTACAGAACACATATCATGATATGAAAGAACACATATAGCAAAGCAACTCACCATACAATGCATCGCCTTTCTCAGGATGGTCGAACTCTGTTAAGGGCGTGACAATGGACTGGAGCCTCACCCTTCCTCCACGCATGTTCTGACAAGAAAAGAGCACCGCAGCATTAGGCTCATGGGTATATAATAATAGTGCTAGAACAAAAATGTTTGCCGGTGTGCCGATTGAGGTGGGGGCAGAAGAGTTAATATATAAGTATGTTACCTGGTACTTCATGAGCTTCTCAGCGTGCTCCCTCTCCTCATCGCTGGATTCCTTGAAGAATCTGAAGGAGCAAAATTCGAGGACATCATAAGTGATAATTTTCCCACACAGTGCTTTAGTTGCTGATGGGTAAAGGAGGCTGGTGGTGGCTTACTTGGCGAAGCCCTTGAGAGCAACGTTGTCACGGTCGAAGTAGGCGAAGAGGGAGTGGTACGCGTACGACGCATTGTATTCCACACTGCAAAAAGATGAACCCTTTAGGATTTTATTCCAATTCGGAATATACTCTTAATTAGAACTGGACGGGTGAATGAATTCTAAATTTAGCTAGGCACAGCGTATTTTCTCCGACTTACATAATTTGTGGCGGATAAAAATTTCTACTCCGTTGGTCCTTAAATAGAAGGGAAATGTTTGGGAAAATCTGCACTATTCTATTCAGCAGAAAAGGACGCAGCAGGGAACGAGAAATCATAATCATGGGATGAAAATCCATCCATTTACGAATTCAAACCACTAGCTAGAACCAGAAAATGAACGAGGGACAGAGACAAATTTGTTACGTATAAAAAAAATGGAAAACAAAGGCAGAGTGAGGAGGAGGAGGAGGAGGAGGAGGAGGAGGGGCACAGACTTGATCTGCTCGTTGATGGCGGCCTCGCACTCGTCGACGAACTTTTGCCTAGCAAGAGACAGGTCCTTGGCCTGCGGGACGAGGGCGAGCTCCCCCTTGAGCTCCTCGAACGGCTGGAACAGCACGCCGCTGAGCACCTCCTTCCCCTTCCCCGCCGCCCTGCACACCGGCGCAGCTCCAGCAACACGCGGCACAGGAAGGCTGACAAAAGCGGGCGCGCCGGCGATCTGGGTGGGCGGCACGGCGGCGGCGGCGGCGGCGGGCGGAGAGGAGGCGGCAACCCTAGGAAGATGAAGCATGACGACGGCGAGTCAAGTGGAGAGGAGGAGGGGGGCGTGTGGCGTTTCCGGAGAGCTCGGCCAACTGATTGATTGTGCGGTGGTGGAGGTGGGAAGAGATAGAAAGGTATAGATATAGGCGCGTGGAGGCGACGGATGGGCGACACGTGGAGGGCGGGGATGGGGAGAGGGCGAGGGAGCGCGTGGCGGGCTCGTGGCTGGGCAGGATATTTTATTTTGGGCTGCTGCTTGATCCAGCCCACACCTTAAGCACTCTCTTTCTCTTGTTTCATCTGCTCCTGTTTTGCAGTGGTGGAGTAATCAATCTGTCCTTTATTCTTCAGGTGACTAAACCAGATATTTGAATTCAACTGGCTTCAAACTAAAACATAAGATAATATCAAAGAATAGTTATCTGTCCAATCTAGTCATCACTATTATCATTGAATCCAATCATGATAATATCGGTACCAATCCATCCAACATGATGCCTTAAAAGAAGTTTTTAACATTTAAAATGTCACCATCACTGAGTTTTCACCTAAAGAGAGAAGGTTCACGACGTATGTCTTCAATAATATGAGTGGCGTCTATATGGATTACTAATGTCCTCCTAAATCTGGGATAATGTCTCGGTAATTGATTGTGATTAGTTATAGTATCAAGTTTTTGTGTGTATCGTTTTCTTTCCAAATTGATTATGATTATTTATGGTACAAAATTTTCGTCCAAATAACATGCATGCTCCTATTGGTCAACATAGAAGGCGATAGACAATACTATACATGAATGGTGTGAACAGTATGGCCAGTGAAGATTCTGATGGCGACATCGCATAAAAAAGTCCCGAGTGATTTGGAAGTTTGTTCAGGCATAGCGTGGAGACCTCACGTCCACTTTGAACCAGACTATCCTCCACGATCATGGTAGCTTTTATATTCTAAAGTAAATTTTTGTTGATGTACACATCTTCATCAATACAGTACATATATTTTACCTTATAAAAACAATATTTCCTACCGACTAGAAAATTGCTTATATGATAGCACTAATTTGGTCTCGTAAAATTTGAAGCCATGTGCTCTTGTACCATTGCCTACCATAATTTTGTCGATTCCCTCCTCTCCGTTGAGAGTTCAGACGAGTGAGAAGGGATTATATATCGCTGTTAGTTTTTAGGAGTTTCTAATAAAATCTTTTGAGGATTAAATCTACTATCTTGTCTAGAGTTTATCTTTGGCGGAGCTATTATGATTTTGTTTTGTTTTTTTATTTTTTTTGTTGTTGGTGGGAGAAGATAAGAGTGAGGCCAATGTATGCGCGATGTGGAGATCGAGTTCGAGTACAATGCATACCACGTATCACGTATGTGGGGTGGGGGTGGGGGCGTGTGGAGGCCTCACGCGCGGCGTGGACCAGATTGTCCATCACAATTATTTTGCGCAATGTATTTTTATTTATCATCTTTTATTTTCTCCTCATCTGTCCTATTCATTCAGCATGGACATTTGCAGAAACGTCCATCTCTATTTCTCTTCCTCCACGCATACTATGCCAATGCCATCCACTTGTTTGCTTGGCTCTTCTTTTTTTCCTCACAAAAAATACATCTTTTTCCATTCGTGGTATCTGGAAGTTGGTCCATTGATCAGACGTTTGTTCATCTGCTAGAACGAGCTAGCGTAACCAATTGTCATTTCTGCCTCCGCTAGTTAAGATCATTATGGTCAAAACTGTTCACATGGTATAAATTCTAGTGCAATTTACTGCTAGTTATTTTTCTAGTTATAATTGGCCTACCTGTTCATAATGATTTTGTCAGTATTTGTACTGTATTTCATTAAAAAAAGAGGTGAAATTGATTATGTAGTATCCAATGATCCCCATCCCCACATCTTTTAGTTTGTATAAACATAAATGAAATGGCTTATTCATAATTAAAAATAATATATATGTAAAACTTTAATATATGTGTTCTTAGAGATCTAGAAGTAAAAACCAAAAAAACTACCATTAAAATATTTTAAAATCAACTCTAAATGTAAGTTTTAAACTTTAAATTTTACATATAAGCAAATTAAAAGCAAACATACGAGGCTTTCGGTTCTCAGTTTGTTAGCATCGAAGTTATTGTTTGGTTTTTTCATAGAAAAAGCTAAACAACATATTTGTAAATAAATAATATATATATATATATGTATTTATTTATTCTTAGCGATCTAAAAGTAATATTAAAAAAAATAAATTTTAGTGAAAAAACTAAATCAACTCTAAATTTAAGGTTAAAATTTTAAATTTTGGCTTATAATATAAGTATAAGCAAAGATTGAATCACTGCCTTTTAAGTGAGGAGAGGGAGCTCGAGGGCAGCGATAGGCAAATAGAGAACCGATGGATGCAATCCAACGCATGTGTAGATTAACAGCAAGCCGACGAAATGTTATATAGACCAGGCTTCACGCTATTGTAATAATTACGTGAACTATTGAGGCGCTATTTTCTGGTAAGTCGCACTTGGAAAATCTCACAGGATTTCGATTTTCTTGTAAAAATAATCTAAAAAATTATGGTGATATATCGCAATAACTGAGACACACCGCACAGTTTTCACATTCAACCCTTAACTGCTCGCATTGAAGTATTGAACGTGCCATCACAATTATATCGTGATTATCGATATTGTGAAAGCTACCATGATTATAGCTAGGAATAACATGATTATTATTGGTTACCGCACAATCTCCCTTCCATAACCGTAGCATTTTCATTCAAAAATTTAAAATCTAGATTTATGCATCTTTTAGGTGATAATCACTATTACCGTTAACTATCGACGTATCACTGCCTAAATGTGATATTGCAAACCCTGATATACACTAATGGATGCAATCTTCCGGTGCTAGTAAAGTGAGCCAGTGCTTTCAATCAATAATAAAAAGCTAAAACCAGGATTATCCGGTGCTACAAAACCAGTTTTGCCAAAAAGAAAATGCTATAGCTTAATAAGCAAGGTAGGTCAGGTCATCTGAAAAGTGATTTTCTTTTGTTCAACTCATTACATAAATAAAATGGGCCTTCTTCTCTCTGAAGGCATATGGTGGGCCTGCCCTCCTTCAAATACAAGCCCAGCCCAGCTAAAATTCCATTTGTCTTCGCCTTCGCCGAGGCAGAGGCGGAGGCGGCCGGAGAAGCGAACCCAATGGCCGCCGCCGCCTCCCTCCTCTCCCTCTTCGCCTCCGCCCTCTCCAACCGCAGGCACGCACCCTTTCCCTTCTCCTTCCTCTACACTCACTTGCCCTGCTTCACTCTCCCCGCGCCGCAGCTTTGGGGACCAGGAGCTCCGCCTGCTCGACGCCGCGCTTTCTGCCGGCGCCGACGTCCCCGCGCTGCTCCACGCTCGCTCCTCCGCCCGCATTCTGCTGAACGAGAGCGCTTCCCAGGCATTCTCCGTTCCCGACCTGGGTACCACTAGGCTCTCCATCGCCGACTTCTTCGCGCGCGCCTTCGCCCTCGCCGGGGATGTCGAGGTGCGCGCTCATCGCTCTCTCCACCAACGAGGATGTGCCATTAATCATATGCAAATACAACAATCTACTAGAGTAATCTACTAGGTATTGATTTCGATTCAGATTGTAACCGTGTTGCTCACTTCTGGATGTAACCCTGTTTTTTCCAATGCGAATCACATCATGTTTGGCACAAACTAGATTACCACATAACATCCATCAGTCACGATGATGCCCTTATTCAATAACCTAGCTGTGCCGCGACTTCTTCTCTGTCACTACCTCACTAATTCTGCTTATGTTGATTACTAGAGCTGCCTCGCTATGATATATGAGGCTCTGCTTCTGAGAGAAGCCACATACTCCCATGACCTTCATCTGCAAGTATCCAATCAAGAATGGCTAACTTTTGCCAAGGACTGTCTCGATAATGGCTTTTACACCATTGCTTCCAAGGTACTTTGATTTCGGTTCTACTGTATCTCAACTTAATTCTTTTTATTAGTCAGCATCTAAACAAAACAGATGATACCTCCTAGTACGTTGCCTTGGTCACATGCTACAGCATCTAGAAGACCAGAATTAACTCACCAAAAGATAATTTAGTACCAAAATTTAGACTTGTCCACTTATTCAAAGGCCTCACATCTTGGAGCGTGTTCTGATTCTGAACAATGTGATGGATGGTGTTTGATGGCTGCCTGCTGTTCATACTGCTACTATCTTCCGTGCAAACTTAATACAAATAAATATAGATTTCTCTTTAGAACGACACTCCCATACGGGAATGCATTTCCTTCTCTTCCTCCCTTAGCAGTTAGGTTAGCTGATAACCATGCCAATGGGTGAATGTGAATCTACTCAGCTGTATATAATTAATTTTGTTGGAGTGCACCGCTCAATTTTTTTTGTGTAGATCCCTTATTCTACCGTATACCACTTTTTAGGCTTTTGCAAATGCTCTTGTGAATATTGATCCAAGCCACCCAAGATACTTGGACTCAACCAATTCTATTGTGAACAATGGCAAGATCAATGGTATAAGTGGGCTACAAAACTTCACCCAGTCATTATCTGCACCGCGTTCTGGTGCGTTTTGTAATACCATTAAATAATGTAAATTACATGTTATTGTGTTGGCTGGTTAGAATGAAGTTTAGATTCTACTCTTTGTGCTCTAACTGCCTCCTTTATTGTCTCTCTAGAGACTCCTGTATAACCTCATATGTTAAGTGATGCAATTGACATCAAAATGCAAACCAAATCTTGGGAAACTGTGATCTTACTCCAATGTGGCCAGTAAACTAGTACAGTAAATGACAAGATTGGATAAATGTCGCTAAATGGAATATCATGACATTTCTCTATAGAATAAGGATTACCGTAAGCTGAGTATGACTATGTTTTAATTTTCTTTTTAATTTAAGGAACATCTGGCTAGTTTAGCTGTTTTTGTTAAACATCGTCTATAAGACAGTAGATGGTGTTAGACTTGACTATGTGTTTATTTTTATTGTGTCCGTCATTCTGTTGGATTGACAAAGCATTCCTTGATCATAGCACAAGTCAGGGAACTATATCTTCTATTAGATCTTTCAAGCTTTGGAACTTATTATTTCCAATACTGCTGCTTGTACTATGACAGTTCAGACACAATCAGCTGAATACATGAAAAAGAAAGCTTCAGAGTTTAATGAAAAGAGCAATTTACAGTTGGGAAAAATAAAGGTTCCAGGAAGTTCGATGTTTAGGCTAGGTATCAGAACCAGGAACATACAGAAACTACATCATAGCCGGAAGAGGAATCTGGAAGAGTCCTGAAGCAATCTTGGTGTGGCGTCTTCCATAGACTGATAAGAGTGGCATGAGCTTTCATACAATCTGATGATGCAATAAAAGGTGAATCTCATGCCTTGAATTTACTTACTTGTTTGCTAATAGTACCTTTGAACTTCTCAGTTTAGTACTTAGTACCTAGTTGTGCATCTGCAGCACTTTCATCCGATACAGACTTCATCCAATCTCTTACAGTTATTTGCTCGCTACTCTTCTATAGCTCAACATATCTCCATCCTTCTATCCACTTGCTTTATTCCTTAAATACAGCCATACTGACATGTATCTCTCCTTATCAGATTTCAATGATGAATGTGCTTTGATTAGTACAGAACAAGATCACTTTGAACTTCCTGTTTGAAAGATCAGCAGATAGCGATGTAGGTTATGTAGAATCTATATGTGAGGGTTATGTTGATACTTGGTAGCATATGCACTTAACTCATTCTCATCTTCTTTGGTAAGCAGCATCATACATGTGTTGTACCATGTAAAACTCCTTTCAGTTACCTTTTTGTCACTTTCAAGTAGTTTAATTGATATTATGCCTCTGACCAAGTCAGTCGCAACTTCTTACTCCTTTAAAATAAAACCAAAGCATCTTTACTTCTAGAGCGTTGCTTTGCGAAAATTGAAAGCACTGAGTAGAATATAACTCCTCCTGGTCAGAAATTTATTTATTAATCAGTCTCATCGAAACGGGGTAGTGATATCTGCCTACGTTGCATTACATTATTGCATAGGAATTCCTGTTGCTTATTCACTGTAAAAGATTTTGTTGATTCCAATATTAAGTATAAGCTGTTCTTATTTACCACGGCTTATTTGGGCTGATGCAATGCAGCTAACTATGTGCAGTAATACTTAATATGCTTGAATGTAATGTGTTTGCTTTGATTCTTCATTCAATTAGGTAAGAATTTTCGTGCACTGGGAATACCGATGCTGATATCGTGGATGGGTATTTGGGATCCTGAAACAATGAGCATGTCAGTTGCCTCTTCTGCTGTTTCCCTGGGAAAGTAAGCTGCTGTTTTCATACTCTGAATGTTGTGATATACAGAGCAATATGCTATGTTTTACACCTCTGCATTAGGATCATAGGGATTAAAATCCAGTGTTGACTGCTTGAAGTATTTTTATTTTCTTTTGAGATGATCTATTGAATAACTTCTTGATGTTCATTCCTAGAAATGTTTATTATGCACAGCACGAAGTGATATCACAAGACATGGGATACACTTATATTTATTTTATAATGGAATAGCAACGACATCTATTGGAAGCACATGAAAATCTAGAAGGTAGGTATTGAGAGGTAATCATCTGTACGTTGGAATACCATGCACTTGAAAGGCACCTGACATGTGACAGTGTCGTAGATGGATATATCCAAATCTTTCAGACTGGATCCTGGTCCAGAGCACATGAGAATGTGTGACTTGATCTTAACTATAGTTCACACAACATGAAACTAATATTGATTTGTGGTCCAGAATCCAGATGGTAGTATCTTTGATCGTAGTATGCTAGTATATCCGATTGTGAGCGTCTTTCATGGGAACAAGTCGTCGTGTTGAAGAAACAAAATGTCTGTTCCATGTGCAGTACCCTAGAAAATAGGAATTGAGTTAAATGCAAAATCCTCTAGTGGCGTTTAGGACAAGATGTAAGCGAAAGGCTAATCTGTCATGTGGGTGATCACTCGGTCAGTCTAGCGATCTAACCAAGCACATGCATGTAAGGGGTTTTATTTTGACTGAAATAAAGTTGAAGAGTTGGCGTGCAACGGGTTTTACTTTCCCGGACTTGGGAACACATTAATTGTCGGCAACTTATTTGGCTGTCGGCACCGCCTCAAGTGTTGAGGGCCATAACCCGTCCTTTAGGGTTTTTGACAACAATGCCATGTGGACGCACGCATAGCAATATCGGCCCTGAGAAAACTGATCCACGTACCCTATTTCAACAACATTTTGCAACAAACGAAGGCAGAATGCGTGCTCTACTACACCAACTCACACAAGCCAGGGAAAATGAACGCACCAGAGGTAGGATTTTGTGTCTTTGCGTTGACAGGTCCAACAATAGTATTATTGTTTCCTAGCATATATTGCTCCAGACCAATTTGTTCTGTCATCTACACTGGAAACATAATCTGTGCAAAATTACAATATAAGGGGGGCGTAATGGACCCTGCATCTATCATAAATTCATAATTAAGCATAGGGGGGGGGGCATGGGTGTCTGCAGTACATGTCACCACCTGATTGAAACCCATTCTCATTTAGCAATGACAGATACTAGTAGCTTTGTCTGTACCCACAACCTAATAATGTATGCTGTCCATGAATAATGCTCATCTTAAGACATCCTCAGTTTGATGGATGTTGTCTATTGCGATGCACGACAAAGTCCTAATCTCGTCCTTGTTGGATAGCCTCTTCCAGCGTGAATACGTGTCATTTGGTTTCCTCGTGTTGACTGCTAACATGCGTGTATGGGATAAACAAATAGGTGTACTACTGTTCGTCGTTTTCTCATGTTCTATTACTCTATGATACTTGGATTAACGGAAAATTTTATATCTAGCTACTATGTTATGTCCAGTCTAATTGCTAGACGCTAGAGTCTTGAAGAAACTTGGAGTTAATTTTATTTTACTGCTGATATTAGTTATTTGTGCTATATAAGACTTTTTCACGTGGATTTGCATGCTGAATACTGATCCATCCCATTAAATTATGTAGGTAACATGGAAGTGTTTCATCTCAAGGTCAACTCTGAACCTGAATGTGCGTATGAGCTAGCAGTAACTGTCAAGTATACCAAAGGTCAAACAAATTGTACTTTACTATTTACATAACATATACTAGTGCAGTGGTGTGCTATACGATAATGGCTAACGCTACTATAGTACGAATTAACTTGATTACCAGCTGTCTAGCTAGCCAGATTTCAACTAGTCTGCCGATCGCATAGGAAATAATGTTAGCGGTGCATGTGGTTTGGTAGATTAGTCAAAGGGCTTTTTTATCATTCTTAAAAAGTCCCTCAAGATATTAAGAATTTTAGTATAAATTTTTGATACCTTAAGATACCATACTTTTTACACTAAAAATGACGGTACCTTGAGATACTTTTTTAAGGATCGTAAAAAAGCTCCTAGTCAAAACAATTGGTTTTGGTTGTTAATCGAGTTGCTGTGAAGTGAAGTGATCGATGTCTGCAATTCACATTGAACAAAAGAATGAAAACGCGTATGTAGACTTTCGATACCTTATGGCCAGACTTTAATGAGTTGAGCTGCTAATTAATCTTGATTAGTAGCTGCTAAGTAGAGACAAAAGCAAGTCTGAGAACCAATGATATGGGTGGATGCATGTAATCCATGCATCCAGCAGGGCATTACTTCATCGTTAATTAGCATGTTAGTATGATCGAAGAATCACTATATATACTGAATTGTATACACTCCTATTTTGCTTAGTACTAGTTTAGTATTATGTTTGTCGTGATTAGCAGGCTAGTTGCTGTTGCTGAGCTATAAAAGAAGAAGCTGTGGCAGCGTGCAGCCTCCCCTCTGAAAGCTTCTCGATCCTCTGCATCATATCGCCTTCAACTACTATTCCACTTAACGCCATGGCCGGGAGCGGGACGCCGTGCGCGTCGTGCAAGCTGCTGCGGCGGCGGTGCACGTCGGAGTGCGTGTTCGCGCCCTACTTCCCAGCGGAGGAGGCGCAGAGGTTCGCGATGGTGCACCGGGTGTTCGGCGCCAGCAACGTGAGCAAGATGCTGCAGGAGGTGCCGCCGGCGCAGAGGGCGGACGCCGTCAGCAGCCTCGTCTACGAGGCCAACGCCCGCATGAGGGACCCCGTCTACGGCTGCGTCGCCGCCATCTCCTTCCTCCAGCACCAGGTCTCCCACCTCCAGAAGCAGCTCGCCCTCGCCCACGCCCACACCGCCGCGCTGCAACTGCAGCTTCAGCAGCAGCAGCAGCTGCAGCACCAGCTGCAGCAAGATCATGATCAACATGAGCATTGCATCCTGCAAAATGCTCTTCCCCAGCTGATGCTGCAGGACGCATTCCTCAAGAAAGAGTCCATGTGGACCTAACGATATGACTCTTGTTTACGACTGCTAGTAAATCTCTCTACTTAGATTTCTATGATATATATAAGTATTGTCTTCTCTTCTGTAATTTCCGAAAGGATGGGAAAGTTAATGAAGAAGAACAATTTGGTGAAATTAGCCTACCTCATCTCTCCATTTCTGATCAAAAGGCTTTCTGAAGCACCTGTTCACTTCATGAAGAACCGTATTCATTCAGGATTCAGCTCACATGCACTCCACGACAAGTTTCAGACACACCTTTTTTGCTTTCAGAGATATTGTTGTTTGCTAATTATGGGTCAGTGGTGTGGGAGTGGGACATGTTAATTTGGCTCTACACGTGGTCTGTACACAGTAGGTTCCAGATAATACGTGCACATAAGTACACGAATTAAGCATCTCAAACCACCCCCGAACTCAATTAAGTAGCAGTAGAGCTAATGATACATCTAACCAATGGGGAGGCCTTACATGACCTACTAGATTCCTAAGTTCTCTGCACTGGACATGTGTCCTTTCTGATCTAATATGTGTATATTTGTTGCTTACCTGGATCGACTTCACTGATACCCAATTTGTCCTGTCCAAACAATATATAATGTTAATGTTAAATGCCCAGGACAGGCATCAGAATATGCGTTGGGTTGATATTACAAAACAAATGGCACCGGGTGCCTCGCGTCATCAAGGGACCAAAGCGGACAAAACCAAAGGGTGTTTCCATCAGTTCTTTGATGGTTTTGTTATTAATGACACATGGAGATCAAAAGTCCTCTTTACCATGCATCTTGTTTTATAAACTTGCCCATGATTGGCTTTGTGCTCTAGTCTCAATCTAGGACAAACAAATTAAAGGATCACTTGTAGCCCCCTCAATTCTGTATCTCATGTATGTACAAGTTCATGCGAAAATGATATTACTAGCGGATCCTCCTTTACAAAAAAGATAACTTCCTAGTTAAATCTTCAAATTTTAAAGTATTAATACTTGCAAAAATATCACTCTCTCCATCCAAAAAATATAGCATTTTTTAAAAGAGAGGACATATTACAAACTAAAATACTTTAGGAACATTTTCCCTCAAAAAATTATATTTTAATAGTTTTTATAAATACCCAGACAACATAATAATATCGGTGCAAATGTGCATATTAGAGAACATGTAATTTGCAAGTAAAAGAAGGATGTAAGATTACTAGCATATACTCTCTTTAGTTGGATAATTCTTACCATTTTGGACAAAAGATTATCAAACTTTTAAAACTTTGACTATTAATAACTTTTAAAACATTTAGTTTGATAATACTAGGAGAAATCTGTATAGATGATTTATAAAAAGTATTCTAGTAAAAGTCATTTATGTATTTTTTATATCCGAATGTTAAATATCAATTTAGAAGACCATGTTATTATCTAAAACGACAATAACTATCAAACTGGAGGGTGCAACATCTAAGCATCTTGGATTACACTAAGTGTGGTTTGCTATATCTATATATGGTGCTACCACAATAACCAGACAGTTTCTGTCATTTTACCAACGTCAATCAGTGATCGTGGAACAATCCCTGATCTGATGACCTCTTTTTATTCATAGTGTCTTGGTTGGTTGGCCCAAATCATTGAAGCAAACTACAGAGAGATGCAAGAAAGCATCGACAGATCGACATGGGCCTAGCATTCATACAGCCCTGAAGTTGCCAACTCTTCTTAATTTCAGCCCAGCCCAGCCCAGCCCAGCCCGGCAGAATTGGGATTCTTACTTACTGTTGCCTGTGCAGGTTTCCCAGGACTAATAATTTCCATTTCTTTTCGAGTACAAGTTGGACGTAGTACATGTCTAAAGAGATAAAGTCGATCGAGCTAGGTCTTTAATTAATTTAAATTAAATCTCGGAAAACAAGCATCCAATGCAAGCTAGGCTAAGGCGTACTTGGAAATTGGAATGGAAGGTCGGAGTAGATCTAGTGAGCAGGTTTCACTGCAAGGAGCCTAATCAATTATACTTATTAAGGAATAACTTTGTTTTGTCGTTGTTAATTCATATCCATGCCAATCTTGCAGCTAAACTTGTCATTGATCACATCCGTCAATTTTTGGAGGACACATGTGCATGAAGTTGGCGTTAGTACACCTTACAAGTACACATATATTCTAGGTGGTAATTAAGCATGCATATATATGCAGCGCCCTGCGCTCTGGAAAGTTGTGAATTTTGATGGTGTTTTCATTACCGTGTGGGGATTAAATGTTCTCCCTCGCAGCTTCTATGGATAGGAGAACCCAGTCATTGTTGGAACAATATCTAATTAATTGCCCACAAATTATCATGCGTGCTTTATTTTCAAAGACCGTGGCTGAACTGTTAAGGACATGTGATTAATCATTTTACGTGTCATCATTAACACACAACAAAAGCTTGGTCATTGTCTTTTTATTTATCGACCGCTTGGATACATATTCTAAGGCTACTTGCAACGTACATGTCTTATAGAAAAATTTCAAACATGGATGTGCATGGAACAAATACAGAACATAAAATATAACAAATTGAATATGAAATAGACAATCTACTATATAGTTTGTTTATTTAGCTATCTATGTATATTAAGGTCGCGTTCTTTTTCCTCTATTATTAACTTAGATTCTCTTTTTTTCTCTTTTTTTACGTGCATGTTTCACTAACTGCTAAACGGTATATTTTTTACAAAAAAAATTCTATACGAAAGTTGCTTTAAAAATATAATAATCTAGTTTACATTTTCCTAATTAATAACTAACTAATAATATACTAATCTATTAATACGTTTTTCATGTCGGATAACTAAGCCAAGTATCGGACACGACCTAAATATGTTAAATAGATAACTGCCATCTAAACTATCGTACTTGATTGTTGATGTCAAAAATGTGATCTGACGTGTCACACACGAAGGTCTGAGAGTCAGTCTTAGACAGCTCTAGTGCAGGACCTAAATTCTTAGAATGATAAGCGGGCGTGCCAGTCAGTTTGATCCTGCAACTGACAAGATAAACAGTAAAACAAGTCGATCGGCTATCGAGCCGATAGGTAACAAAATATCCAGCCGACCGAATATTGATGCTGCAATGGTTAGCCGATAGGATGAACGATCGGCTGTAAAAAGCATGGATCGGCTAGAAACACCAATTTAAATAAACTTGAAATAAATATTAAACTAACGTAACCCGCCAAGTTACCTATCAACTCTCAGTCAATCGGACGAGCCCCTATAACCAGATCGAACCAGACATACAGAGATTGGACTTAACCAAGACAGTATGCATGCAGTCGAGCACAATATGATTATAGCAAACATGAAGATCGATAAGGTTAATAAATAAACCGATAAATTAGTTGGAATAAACAATGAATCATGTGTTACGATCGGCTAAAACCAACTTGCATGTAACTCTCATAAGCTGCTGCAACATAAATAACTGCCGATCTAACTAAATCAAGCCGATTGGTATAGAAATAATGCAGTAAAACAATCGGCTGCTCTATTAATGTAAATATGATAAGCATGTAGATCGGCAAAAATCATCGGCTATAGACGGCGGACAAACAACCAAGATCTATAAAATACCTACCCCAGATTACTAAGAATAATCATAGAAGATCGGACTCAACCGAGATAGTTCAAGATTAAACCTAGCAATGTCAGGATATATACTAAACAAATCTAGATTGCTATCAAGCCAATGAGCCGATGACTGGTAACTTATCGGCTGGTACTTCGATAAAACAGTGAGCAAAATATATCGATCTGATATAAACTATCTGACAAACGTAATCTACTAGGTCGGACCTAACCGAGACAGTACTTGATTGAATATGTCAAATAGCGAATATCAAACCAACATAGATCGCTCAAAGTGGTCGACCAGATCAACTCAAAACACGAAAGTGATCTAAGTTGAAATTGATACGATAACTTGCAATCGTGCAGCTAGATTAGAAGATCAGACCGAACCGAGACAGTTCTAATCTAGCCGCACGATTACCGTGTCCCGGCGGAACGTAGGATTACCCCTCCGTCGGAGATCGAGACGATGCAGCCCCACGTCAGGTGCCAAGTTCCGCCGGAGTTGAAACCTTGGTTAGGAGGGTGGCGATGCGCCGAGAGTAGTTGATCTATTGATTGATGTAGATGGAAAACAACGACCCCGGACATTCATATTTATACCCTGGGGTTGAGGCTAGGCCGTGTTGAACACGACATACAACTCCTAATTGATAAAAAGAAATAACAAACTAGTCCTATGCGGACTCTATCTCTAACTCGTACTAGATAAAACACACACAAGTCCCGATCGGACTCTAATCTCTTAGAGATAAAATAAAATCCTAACTCTAATTAATAGATAAATTTACGCCGCCAAGTCTTGGTCTTCACGATTCCTTCTTGAATTCGGACTCTTCCGGATAAAATATCTATCGGCAATAACACCTTTGCTTATCCGAATCCTATACAGAAATTTACCAAATTTTGGTGTTAACACTGCCCAAATGTTTTTAATCGTTGGGTTGTGCAAGAGGTGTGAAACCTGTCCGCTAAATCAAATTAAATGGCGTGCGACAGTACTACTAGTGTAGTTGTGCCTTGAGACTGAAGACTTTAATCAAAAGGCATATGCATGCATGCAATCTACGTACGACCGATATATAAAAATAATACTATATGTGTTTCCTTCTAATTTGGCCCATCAGGGAAGCCCAGGAGGATTATTCCAGTGTTGTCCTTAAATATTAAAAATACCCAAAAGGGGTTAATAGATAATTTAATAACATTGACAGACAAGAGGGGAGGGTTAGTTGAGGTATCGATCTAGGATTAGAAATGAAATGAATGGGGTCAATCAGCCAGACAGCATGGGCCCCTTCGCCGTCAGTCCTTAGTAGTACATATATTAGAGCCAATGGTGTAGGTGCATGCAGATGCAGCTGCAGGCGTAGGCCCTCTCATTTGTGCTCTCTTTGGACTTCTTGTGCTAGCATACAAATCAATAGTACTATGTGTTTAGTGTGAATAGGTAATGTTTTTTTTCATATCAATAAGATATATGCCCATTTCTTAAAAAACAGTTATTGACCAGGGGTGGAACTAGCTAGACGTGTGGGACAGCTTGGGTTTAAGCCCTACGTCTATTTGAAAAATAGTATTAAGTTCTAGTCACAGGCAGAGCTGCATGTATGTATTTGAAAAAAAATTAGCTAGAGTTTATCAATTTTCACCATATATGTATTCCTTCGATTCAAATTCAGATATCAGTAGTAGTTTAAATCTACTTTAAAGCACTAAAAAATAAATGACTGGCACCCTCTTTTATTTTGCTCTAGCTTCGTCTCTAATTTTAGTTAAAATTTATCCAAAAGTATATACTCAATCGTTAAGCCCTAAGCTTATGAATTTTTTGACTCCGCCCTTGCTATCGACCATCATATTAAATTATTCTTTCATCCTAACCTGGGTATGCTCATATATATTGATTTATCTGTTAATACTTTTAATGATTATTTTAATGACACAAAAAGACGAGGGCATGTTCACAATGGATGAAATTACTTTGTCGTGTGTTTAGAACATTTGTCTTGTGCACAGGTTAATTCCGATGAATCTGAATCTTAAAAGCTGATATGTGGACCACTTGGGTGCAGCAGATTTAGATTACCTGTGTTCCTGAGGCCCCTGAAGATCTTATATCACTATACAGTGAATTTTATTTGGATATGCATGGTAACTTTCACTTCATATATCGCTCCATATATATATGGACCGGGATGCATACATAAGCAGGCGCATGGGACGGAGAAAATAGACAGAGCTAGCTACGCTCTGTCGGCAATTAAACTGGGAACATATATATAATCTTTCTTAATTATGATCACTTGGTTACTTTACTCCCCAATTTGCATATGGTAGCTAATGGTTCAAAATCAATCAATCAAACTTCATTACTCTTTTAATTTATGCTGACATTATTCAATGCATTTGTTAGTAGGAGTAGTAGCCAGCATCAATTCAATAATGCAAACTCTGCAACTAGCTAATGATGCGTGCCTTCTCAGCTAGCAGGAAAGGAAGCCATCCATATTTCATCTCGTTCATATATGAGGGGCCGAGCAGCATAGGTACGACCAGATCCCAACTGCTGCTACTGCACATCGACCACCTCGATCTTACTAACCTTCTAAGATCAGCTAGCTCAACAACTGATGTACTACCAAGCAGTAATTATTGTAGTACCAGCTGATGTACTAGTACCATTCTTTCAGTCTTGTGGATTGAGGTTCCTCAGCTTTTGCTAAATATGCAAACGATGTACATCATTCATGCCTTTCAGTTTTCATAGCTACTAATACACCTGTAGCAAAATATAAATATTTCTAAGTTATTTAGTAAATATTAATGTTGAGAATAAAAAAATAAAAAATGAATAGAGTGGGAGATAGTACTTCCAGTAAAATGAGAGGAATTTTGAATGAGATAAGGACAAGTAATACAGTAGATAGTACGGTCCATCTTTATGTTTTTTGGTGAAAAAAACAAGCGTCAAATGATATATTTGTAAAAACGAAAAATCTTTTTGTTAATAAAATTTTTATATACGTGTTTTGTTTTTAGTGATTTAAAAACAAAGGGTGGAAAATAAGCTATGATGAAAAAAAATCTCAAAATCAACTCTAAATTTAAAAAAATAATAAATTTTGGTTTACAAGTATAAACACAAGTGAAAAATATGACTCTTATATTTTGAGATCAGCTTTAAATATCAGAAAAACTTATATTTTGAAACGGACGATGATACTACGTATCTGTCAGAATGAGTTTTGAACAGAAAACGGCAACAGGCTGCTATCTGATTGAAACCATGGCCGTACTGTACATGTCTGAAATTCTCAACAGCCAAGCATTCCTATTAGACCCCACTTGTTAGGACAGGCTACCAACACATGCAAAGCAAATCTCATGACTCATCACAGAATTTTTCACTTAACACTTTCTATTTGGTCTTTGGCAGCACTCATTTCATGCTATGCCGAAAGAAGTGAACTGGGGGACATTTGAATATTCAGTACCAAACCAAATTGATGCAAAAGAATGTGCTGATTTATCATGTGCCATTTAATTAATTACCACTCGATAGCTAGGTAGCTGCATGCATGATATTAAATACTAATCACAATGTGTCCTATCCAGCGCATTATTGATCTGACCGTACGTTCGCTAGAAAAGAAATATTACAAGGTGAATAAAAGACGCTGCATGGGTGGACCATATAACTGATTATTGTCCGTTTGAAAGTAAGGCTGCGTTCCAATCTAACAAGGTTTTTGTGGTATCAAAAAAAAAGGACTTTGGATTTTTCATGGATAAGCTTACTAAGCTTCTAAACGAAATGTTTTGTATTTTTTTTATAGAAGTTCCTCGTGTAACCTTTTTGAAGTAAAATTTTCATCTGCAGTGATTAATTCAGTAATTGATATGATACCTTCAAATAGCTAAAAAAATCAGACAATTCACCAATGCCGTAATTTTATTTATTGTTAAATATACTTTTATGCATATATGTAGCTTTACATATTTAACAAAAATAATTTGAATAAGACGAATAGTCAAACATTTATAAAAAGTCAATGACGTCAAACATTTAGAGACGGAGGTAGCATATCACTCTTTTTTTTTTCCTTTTGGATAATGGATATCAACCATGCATTGATCTTCTAGTGCGTTTGTGCAATCAAATTCATAACTTTTATTGTTCAGAAACCGCGTGCAGTTTTCACACACACCGACATCAATCCATCTCAGTTTGTTAAGAAAGATTAAGGTGGTGTTTAGATTGAGAAAATTTTGGGGAGAAGCGTCATGTCAAATGTTTGACCGGATATTGGAAGGGACTTTCAGACACGAATGAAAAAACAAATTTTACGGCTAGCCTAGAAACCGCGAGACGAATCTTTTGAGCCTAATTAATCCATCATTATCACATGTTGGTTACTGTAGCACTTATGGTTAATCATGGACTAATTAGGCTCAAAAGATTTATCTTAAGATTTCTTCCATAACTGTGCAATTAGTTTTTTGTTCATCTATGTTTAATGTTTTATTTAGGTGTCCAAAAATTTGATGTGGTGTTTTAGAAAATTTTTTTGAAAACTATACAAGGCCTAATTATTAGTGGCCATCTGCATGCACTTGTGTACACAAGTCGACGTTGGGAGTCTTGGGACCAAAAACATAGCTGCATCGCAAGCTGACTCAGACGTACTGAAACCACTGTAGCTAACACTAACAGTGCACAGATAAAAATATGAGTGCAATTTCTTTGCTTAGTGACTTAATGCTATCGTTAATGCATGTTTGATAAGGAAAGCGATTTCTTTTCTGAATGCTCACCGTCGCCTTTTTATGGCTTAAGATGCGAATTGAATCTCATCATTTTTGCAATTGGCACACGCTGAATATTTTAGTTATACATGCATGGTTGGTGTGACTGTGGTGGACTGATAGAGAGCTGTCGGTCACCAGAAAGGAGCACTCTCTACCTCCTAGGAGCATCACCTTTTTCTCTATTTGTTTTTTGTTAACTAAACGAGCTACAGTTTTAACACAATAATTAAGCAGCCTAAAATTAAGGGAGCCTACTCTGTAGATGATTTCACAAATACAGGGCACAGTACATCTAGTAGAACAATCATATTGACAGAGAGCCATTTCAGTCTCAGTACTAAAAAGCTAACCTGCTCATGCTTTGCTAGGAATGATGGGAGTGGGTGCATGTGGTGATGATGAAGGAAGGAAGGTTTCAGATCAATAAGTTTCACCACCACCACATTCCAAACACAAGATCAGCATTTCAGTTCTACTACCCATTTAAGTTCCTTTCAGGCTTCAAGGTTAGCCCAAGGGTCAGTGTTGCTTGAGAGGTACTCACACAGCTGCAGGTGCTGCCAGGGCCATTTTAGCAGTTAGCCATGTGGACTGCTCTCTTCTCTCATCTCAGGGAGGTGCACAAGAGAAGTGTGGTGAAGGAGGACAGAATAATGAAGCCACTAACTGAGGCCAGCGGCCACAAGCAGGCGGCAGGTGCAGGCAGCAAGATGACGGTGCTGCAGTCTCCACTGGGGCTGAGAAGCATCCTCACCTCCCTCGTCGCCTTCTTCATCGTCGCCAGCACCGTCTCCCTCCTCTTCGACCGATCAGGCCAGGACGAAGCTCAGGTGCAGCTGGCCGTCGAGCAGCACCAGCACCAAGAAGTCCAGCTGAAGAAACCAGCTCCTGCAGCATCAGTGGATGAGCAGAAATCAGTAGATCGGGCGTCGCTGAGGAGGCAGGGCCAGCAGGCGCAGGTGCAATGGACATCTGAGCTCCTGGACGAGGCGAGGGACGCCGGCGACGGCGAGGAGGAGGAGGAGTGCAACTGGTCGTTGGGGCGGTGGGTGTACGACAACTCCTCCCGGCCGCTCTACTCCGGGCTCAAGTGCTCCTTCATCTTCGACGAGGTCGCTTGCGACAAGTATGGCCGGAATGACACCAAGTACCAGCACTGGAGATGGCAGCCTCACGGATGCAACCTTCCAAGGTACTGCTGCTATCTCATTTCCATTCTACATCAATTCAGTTTTCTTTAATTTGACACTGCAGCAAGTCTGAAACTGCAGTACGACTACCAATTGTTTCAGTGTTACTCATGGAATTTTGTTTAACTTGAACTACCCAAGGTAACAAAAGTTTCAGTTTGTGAAATCAGCACGCAAAAAGGTTCACTTGATCTGTTCCTGCGGGGGAAAAAACAACCTTTTCCATTTTCAGATTGCAGTATTTCTCTGATTACTCTTGTAACCCAGAGGCCAACTTGAAAGCACATAGAAAATTTGGTTAGTTTTGAGTTCTTTCGGAAACAGTTAGTTTTGAGGACTAAACTAGTGGACAGAGAAAATCAGTTATTTTTTAAGACAACGGAAGATACAGTTATGAGAGAACCAATGCTTATCGAAAGCTCTTCTTTTTCTGACATGGTGTCGCAATCTTTATCTGTTGAAACAGATTCAATGCCACAAAGCTTCTTGAAAAGCTCAGAAACAAGAGAATGGTGTTCGTGGGCGATTCGGTAAACAGGAATCAATGGGTGTCGATGGTGTGCCTGGTGGAGGCATCCATCCCTGATGGCCGCAAGATGCGCGTTTACAATGGCTCCCTCATTTCCTTCAAAGCATTTGTAAGCCTCACAAATCTCTCATCTTCTTCCTTCAGAAATCAGAAACACTCTGAACACCTTTTCGTTTCTTCAGGAGTACAATGCAACGATAGATTTCTACTGGTCGCCACTGCTACTGGAGTCCAACAGCGACAACCCCATCATTCACAGAGTGGAGTACCGGATCATAAGGGCAGACAGGATTGAGAAGCACGCTAGCGTTTGGAGGGATGCTGACGTTATCGTCTTCAACTCTTACCTTTGGTGGAGGAAGCAGAAGGCCGATATGACGATGAAGATCATGTAAGTATATTATTTCGGAATGGGATCCTCTGCATTTGAGTACAAAGTACAGAGGTGCTACGGTAATTTGCATTTGGTACATCTCTCGATCGTCAAAATGTATGATCGAGATTTATCTCTACAGCCATTGCTACAACAGCAAACGGTGTTTGGAATTACTGTTGCTACAGTATTTACGCACTATTCATGACATTAATTCACCGTGCCTCTCACATAAACAGTAATCCTCTGCATTACTGCAGAGGATCCGGACCCTATTATTTCTTACTACTTACTTTCCCAGTCAGAAAAAGAAGTTCCCTTTTCTCTCTTCCAAAAATGCAACTGTGATTTTTGGGGTGACGGTAAGTAAGTTGTTGTCTTCCTTGTGCAATAATCAATAATTTAGGTATGGGTCATTTGAGGATGGAGATGCAACGTTAGATCAGGTGGAAATGGCTGATGGTTTCGAGATAGCTCTCAAGAAGCTAACTGAATGGCTGGGGACGAACATCAACAAGAACAAGACTAGAATCTTCTTTGCCGGCTCCTCACCGGCTCACACCTGGTGAGAGTGATGCATACAAAATATTCTGAAAACCAACCAATTCATCAGCTCTTCTCAAGTTCCAGTCTGGATTATGCTTAGATACTGAAAATAACAGTCAAGTGCATAAGTGCATTGCATTCTGACAAGAAAATGCTGCAACAAAAATGGATTTCCTTTTTCAGGGCTAGCGACTGGGGAGGAGATGACAACAACAAGTGTCTAAACGAAACGGAACCGATTGAGACAGAAGGATACAAGGGCGCAACAACAGATTACAGCATGATGGACAAGGCGAAAGAAATCTTTGGGACACTGGAGCCAAAGGGCATACATGTTCAGATACTGAACATCACCCAGCTGTCTGACTACCGCAAGGACGCTCATCCCACGATATTCAGGAGACAGTACGTTCCTCTGACGAAACAACAGATTGAAAACCCGAGCATCTACGCGGATTGCATGCATTGGTGCCTCCCTGGAGTTCCTGATGTCTGGAACGAGTTCTTGTACGCATACCTCATGCACAAATGATATATGTATAATAATGTATTCTTAATTTGGCCAAAAATTTTCTCTGTTAACTTGTGGGTGCCTAGCATGGCCCCCATCATTTTTTTAACATTTATATAATTACATGTAAAGAGAAAAGGAAGAACATAATCGCAGAAATGAAGAGGAAGAAGATGAATTTATTTGCCTCTACTGAAAGTCACTTACTTTTCTATGGTTGTGCAGCATAAAAGAATATTTGTGAATTGGTGCTACAGTCGACCAAAAGCAACTGAAGTGATAGTAGTGCAGTCGGAAAAAATCTTCACCCTTGATTTTGATGGTTATTTTGTCATACATGGCAGAATACTACGTTCCTAGTCATACATGGCACACAATCAAAATAAATTTTAATTAAAATATGGGTACACCTTGATCAAGGGTGACTTGCCTCATATCTTCGAGAAAACCACGTCCAAACTAATTTTCGTTGACGTTGACTATGCACAAATAGAGAAAAACAGAAAAAAAAATATCCTAAAAACAAAATATATTATTATAAATTAAGTGTCATTAAGTAAATCTCAAATTCACAGAAAAATGGAGACTTGAACGGGATTTATTATTGGAGCTAAGAATAAAAATTTATGAATTTATGAGGATTAAACTATTTCCTAGATTATTGGGAATGAATAAAAGAATTTCAGGAAAAGAATTTTAAATTTTATGACTGTGGGATCTAGTGAGGGAGGGATGCGTATTAGACTTTAGTGTTACGAGTGATAGTTGTATTATGGGCCTCTGGCTGAAGGAGGGAATTTAGACTTCTTTGTTGGCAAGGTGTCACTAGATAATATGGGTTGAGGGTTACTGTACCTAGGAAGTAAAGTAGACTTTCCTTTGGAGTAGTGGTCTTGGGTTCATTGGAGCAAAGCCTTTCGAACTGGGAGGGTGCTAAACCAAACTTTGGCTTGGGAGGGAGGAGCTCAAAGCCTGCTCAAGCTGGGCCCCGCAGTCGACCCATCCATTGGCATGTTGGCATGGCCGAACAAGGCAGAACAGGGTGGCATGTGAAGTTTGGGTAGGGTAGACTGGGGAGAGAGGGAAAGAGTTGAGATTGACGGCCAACGACGATAGGGTCAATCTGGTGAGCAGCAGCTCGTCCGAGAAAAGGAAGAGACGGTGTTAGAGGGAGTAAGATACGTGGAGGAGGGTAAATGACACAAATTTGAGCTGGGAGGGCAGGAGGAGGCTAGCGAGTGGCGATGGTGATGGTGATGGTGATGGCTGTGCGTGCTCGATGTCCGACGTTGTGGGATTTGCGTCACCAGCGGTGACAAATTAAGTAGTAGAGTTTGGATTCGGGGAGACGGCAGAAGGAAGCTAGTACAACGAGTGTAGATTGGAAAGGGGAGAAGGGGGACAGAATGGGTTGGGGTAGAAACACTGGAGGGAAAGAGGCGCATGTATCTAGTTGTACAATTAATTAGGAGGGTGATGTCGATAACATTTTTTATCTGCTGGATATTAATTAAGACATTGTTAGTATTTGAGTAGCAAATTAAACTATTTATTGTTGCAGGAGGCAGTTTTTTTTCCAATTGTTTTTTCCATGTTATGTAAATGGTTAAGACTTTTTTTCCTTAAAAAGATGACAATATACGCCAATAATTAATTATGAATCTAGTACATACAAGTTAACTTCGCCCTATATAATTTAAAGAAAAAACACACATGGCTACGAACATACGTGCAATATTTTAGTGCTTTTTATCTTTCTAAGCTTTTATAGATCAAATTTAAACATAATAACACATATTGAAATATTGAATCTATGTTGTATAGGGCATATGTATTAAAAAATGAACGTATTTTCAAATATATACCCATGTAATTGAAAAAAAAAATCGAGTACATGACAAGAGTTTGTCTATATTAAATTAATAAGGAAGTAAATGGGGGTACATATGTTTGTGCATGGAGCGATGGGAAAGGCCAAAAAAGAAACTAGAGAAAAGAAAAGACGTAAAAGGTACATATGTTTGTGAAATATTGAATAAGACGGATAGTAAAACATGTATAAAAAAGTATACCAGCATCAAACATTTAGGAACGGTGAGAGTATAACATTTGTTTGTCCGACGGTGATAATGTGCCCATTGGGAGTTATTTAATTTACTTACATACATATATGTATTTGGTTGCTTTTGGTTTAATGTTTGAGTTGCACGTGAAAGAAAAATGAAGGGCATCGATCCAGAGTAGTCCATGTGCTGATGTACATATTGCATTCCATCGGATTCCCCTTGTCTGTCTTCAGACACATGCATGTATATTGCAGATACAAAACAAACGATCGATGGAGCCAATGTAAAAAAGCATGGTCCTGATTCGATCATCCAGCTGATAAACGAATACGATTGATCGATCCACTGAAACAGACCGCCGCCACCATATGCACTACAAGGTTTTTTTAATTTCAACTCTGGTTTTCTTGATTTGTTCACATGTTCATGTACACGTACTACATGACAACACGTACAGATATAATTTCAAGTAGACGCTACTATAATCTTAAAATCTAATTTATATGTGCATAAAAGATGAAATCATATATCTAATCTCTAGTTTCCTAGCTAGCGCGAACCTCAAATTAAATCAATTAGTCAATCTAGGACAATTCCATCATTTTTAAAAGATAGTGGAACATATCATATTTTTAGAGTAAAACTTTGGTTACCTTTTAATACTAAGTTTTGGAAGTAACAAAATTTTACACTAATTCTAAATATCTTAGGGTATTTTTCCAAGAACCATAAATTTTACAATCAATCTATTATTGCTTGTCTGGTAATATGTGTTCTTTCCGATAAAAAATAAAAGATTATCTATTTTTATAGATATTTAATAATATAAATGATTATATTAATCATTAGAAAATTGGAAATCTACTCTATAAATATTATTAGATGTTGATTTTTTTTAAAAATAGACCATTTAATAGTTAAAATAACGTACGTGCAAAACCAATAAATAACTGAATAATATGTAGTAAAATTCTTGATCAGTGTTGATGATCGGTTAGGCTGAATTATCTAAGTGAATTTTTTTTAGAAAAGCATGTCGATTGACTTAAATAGAAAGTAAAAAGACACAAATGGATGTCTTCTAGGAAGCATAAGTATCCTGTATCCGTAGTGGTTATATTTTAGAACAGAGAAAGCACAAAGTGATTAAAAGGAAAGTATATGCTCGTGAGTGATATAGTCTCAATCTCGCTGCGCGTGTATGTATATAAATTATGTGCGGCTGACTCTAGTGCATTTTATTAGTAGTAGAATTTAATTCACACCGTTGATATATTTTTATCGGACGACTGAGTTAATATCATCCTTTTTATTGTGTTAATTATTGTCAAAAAATAAAATTATAAAATACTGCTAATCAATTAATTAATAAAGTAAAAAACCCTTGACTAAGATTAGTTTTATTGATAGTATAATATTAATATTAAAATACACAGAAGAGTTACTAATTTATTTAGGTATATGTATGTATAGCTAGCTAGGTAGGTGGTAAATTAATTAAGGAGATGATGGAGTGAATGAAACATGTTTGTCTCGTTTATATTGAGATGGAGAGAGAAGCTATATAGTGAGACGACAGCTAGGCGGCGAATCGGCCTGCTGCATAAATGGGTGGATATATATAGGAGCGCGCGGAGGAGAAGCAATCAAGAAGCTTAATTTGCTAGCCAGAGGGAATTAACCAAGAAAAGGCAGCAAGCCATGGAGGCCTCGAACAGGAGGAGGGGTGGTCGAACAGGAGACGGCGGGCGGTGGGCGGTGCTGGTGGCGACGGTGTGGATACAGGCGGTGACAGGGACCAACTTCGATTTCTCGGCCTACTCGTCGGCGCTCAAGGCGTCGCTGGGGATCTCGCAGGAGGCGCTCAACTACCTGGCCACCGCCTCCGACCTCGGCAAGGCGCTCGGCTGGTCCTCCGGCCTCGCCGTCGTCTACCTCCCGCTCCCCGGTGTGCTCCTGCTCTCCGCCACGCTCGGCCTCGCCGCCTACGCCCTCCAGTACGCCATCATCCTCGACCACCTGCAACTCCCCTACCCTCTCGTACGTCTCCCTCTCTCTCTCTCTTCCTATTTACTTTTGTTTTCGACTGTATATTGATTTAGAGTAGCTTAATTGCCTTAATTATTACACTTGTTCTTCTTCCATTATATTACCCCTAGCTATATATATATATATATATATATATATATAGGAAGCCTCTATCCTACTATCAGGTAGCTACTCTCTTCACGTCTAAGGTGCAGAAACACCTCTATACATATTTCTTCTCTCTTCCAACATAAAATACAAACTCTATATATATGTAGTTATATCATTCACATGAGATTTAATAGTGTCCATACTTTTTGTTAGGTGAGAGCAGAAACAGTTATGAAAATGTTTTTCATCGTGGACGTGCAGGGAGTAGCTATACCTGGTAGTAGGATCTAATTTATATATATATATATATATATATATATATATATATATATATCGAGCAATTTTATAGTTCTGAGTAGGTAATAAGAGATATCAAAATTTTACACTGAAATATTGGTATCTCATAGTATCTTTACAAGAACCATAAAATTTTACACTTTCATGACTATTTCTGCTCCCAGCCAACAGAAAGTATAGATTCGGCACCTAGACATGAAGAGAGTAGCTACATCTGATATTAGGATAGAGGCTTCATATCTCTGTATATATATATATATATATACACACGGATATATGCATACTAGAAATCCATATTAGTCATGGATCTACAGCAATTAAGCTAGCTACCTAATAAATACTGATTACGTGGATGTATATTGGCCATGCCAGCAGCGATATATCATATTTGTTTATATGTTTATGGTAGTAAAAGTAGAGTAATAGTGATGACGTTACTACCTGCAGTAGAGTAGAGGCCACAAATAAGTTGCAATTACATATCACATTCATGGACACAATTCTAAGTCCCATTCAAAATCGATGCTATGTTGCGTCGCAGCCTCTCGTTTTTACTTGGCCTACGCTTCTTTGGAATCGTCTGTGCGCTCTAACCTCCAATCAATCCATTACCATTTTCTCAATAAAATGTGTATTGCACACACTATACAGAAAGTCAATATTATTATATGCACGCGACATGTTATTCTCCATCTTACCAGCCTACACTATCATCTGCTAATAATTAACCTGTAGATATATTCCGTTTCAGTATTATTTAACAACTATACTAACCAACAAAACCGGCACATGCATCAACCACGAGGTTCTCAAGTAATAAGCAGATTCCATTACTTTCTTTTTCAAAAGATAAACTAATTAAACCATAGTGTATCCAGTACATATTCCAACCTGCAGACAACAATGAAAGATGTCTTATTTAATTCCTCTATCCTCCTTTATTTTCAGAAATTCCACTTTCAAAATATGAAGAGCCAAAAATAAATGTTACACACGATCAAAGAAAGAACAAACAAACAAGGGCTGTCAAGTCTCACCTCAAAATGGTACAAAAATATAAATAGCTAACTTTCGTGTTTCCTCTCTGTGCATGTGCTTGCTTACTCCTACTGAATAGTGAATATCATTCACAGTCTGACCAGACTCCCTAACGCTAAAATTCATTCCTTCAACTAACATGCTATGCTTCCCTTTCTAGCACAACATCCAGATAGCTCTGTCCTTCATTACATTTAAAAACTTACCATCAAAATAGCCATGCCAGTGTCATGTACATTACATCACTGCTGCATTATTGGCACCTTGCATTAATGCCTTCTTGCCCAACTATCAGTTTCAGATTTAACTATAAAAAAAATAGTTTCAGCTTCAATCCAGCTTTGACTAGCAGATGAGCCAGCTACCACTCTTCCTACAAAAGGATCATCAATACACTATATCCCCTTCTTTTGGTTTCTTGCTGACATGCTGCTAGGTGATAAACGGTGCCAAGAAAGAAGCAGTAGGTCCTTTTTATCTGTTACAGTAACCAAATAGTATGAACGGATTCATGGTTTTAAAGCCTATAACTAATCAACCAGTGAGTTCACAAGTTGCATTACCACCATATACTTGAATTGTTGTAGCAAATCTTCTTAGACTGCATAGCTCGCAGACATAAGCTACCTTGGTTCTTTTATGGGCTGCCCTGGCTAGAGAAACAAGCGAAACAGTATATTTACAATGAAAAATAATTTAAGAATAAAATTTTTATACATGTGTTTTTAGTGATCTAAAAGCTAAAGCTGAAAAATAAACTATGATAAAAACCCCAAAATCAACTCCAAATTTAAGATTGAAAATTCAAATATTGGCCTATAAGTATAAGTATAAGCGAAAGATGATGGTGTGAAATTAAAATAGCCTGCCCATTTATTTTCTGAAGCTAAAACAGCCTGCCTAGACAAAGGTCAGTGACTTACACCT